>NC_057794.1:497991015-498084033 GCF_018294505.1 Triticum aestivum | reverse complement strand
CCACCCTCGTGGCCCCCTGTTGCCCCACCGATGTACTTCTTCCTCCTATATATACCTACGTGCCCCCAAACGATCAGATACGGAGCCAAAACCCTAATTCCACCACCGTAACTTTCTGTATCCACGAGATCCCATCTTGGGGCCTGTTCCGGAGCTCTACCGGAGGGGGCATCAATCACGGAGGGCTTCTACATCAACACCATAGCCTCTCCGATGAAGTGTGAGTAGTTTACCTCAAACCTAAGGGTCCATAGTTATTAGCTAGATGGCTTCTTCTCTCTTTTTGGATCTCAATACAAAGTTCTCCCCCTCTCTTGTGGAGATCTATTCAATGTAATCTTCTTTTGCGGTGTGTTTGTTGAGACCGATGAATTGTGGGTTTATGATCAAGTTTATCTATGAACAATATTTGAATCTTCTCTGAATTCTTTTATGTATGATTGGTTATCTTTGCAAGTCTCTTCGAATTATCAGTTTGGTTTGGCCTACTAGATTGATCTTTCTTGCAATGGGAGAAGTGCTTAGCTTTGGGTTCAGTCTTGCGGTGTCCTTTCCTAGTGACAGTAGGGGCAGCAAGGCACGTATTGTATTGTTGCCATCGAGGATAACAAGATGGGGTTTTCATCATATTGCATGAGTTTATCCCTCTACATCATGTCATCTTGCTTAAGGCGTTATTCTGTTCTTATGAACTTAATACTCTAGATGCATGCTGGATAGCGGTTGATGTGTGGAGTAATAGTAGTAGATGTAGGCAGGAGTCGGTCTACTTGTCTTGGACATGATGCCTATATACATGATCATACCTAGATATTCTCATAACTATGCTCAATTCTGTCAATTGCTCAACAGTAATTTGTTCACCCACCGTAAAATACCTATGCTCTTGAGAGAAGCCACTAGTGAAACCTATGGCCCCCGGGTCTATCTTCATCATATAAATCTTCCAATACTTAGTTATTTTCCTTTCCTTTTATTTTATTTTGCATCTTTATCATAAAAATACCAAAAATATTATCTTATCATATCTATCAGATCTCACTCTCGTAAGTGACTGTGTAGGGATAGACAACCCCTTATCGCGTTGGTTGCGAGGATTTATTTGTTTTGTGTAGGTGTGAGGGACTCGTGCGTAGCCTCCTACTGGATTGATACCTTGGTTCTCAAAAACTGAGGGAAATACTTACGCTATTGTGCTGCACCACCCTTTCCTCTTCAAGGGAAAACCAACGCAAGTGCTCAAGAGGTAGCAGGGCCCGGGTGCCATGATTTCAGATCTGAACCTATTATGTTTTCATCAATATATGAGAGTTCTTGATCCTATCTTGCAAGTCTATAGTCACCTACTATGTGTTATGATCCGGCAACCCCGAAGTGACAATAATCGGGACCACTCCTGGTGATGACCGTAGTTGGAGGAGTTCATGTATTCACTATGTGTTAATGCTTTGGTCCGGTACTCTATTAAAAGGAGGCCTTAATATCCCTTTGTTTCCATTAGGACCATGCTACCAGAGGAGGTTAGGACAAAACATGTCATGCAAGTTCTTTTCCATAAGCACGTATGACCATACTCGGAATACATGCCTACATTACATTGATGAATTGGAGCTAGTTCTGTGTCACCCTGGGTTATGACTGTTACATGATGAACCGCATCCGACATAATTCTCTATCACTGATCCATTGCCTACGAGCTTTCCATATATTGTTCTTCGCTTATTTACTTTTTCGTTGCTATTGCTATTATCACTACAAGATACCAAAAACATTACTTTTGCTATCATTACCTTTTGCTACTGTTACCACTACTATCATATTACCTTGCTACTAAATACTTTGCTGCAGATATTAAGTTTCCAGGTGTGGTTGAATTGACAACTCAGCTGCTAATACTTGAGATTACGGTGGCCCTAGTGGCTTCTTGGGGAGCATTGTGCCTCCACACCGCTCCGAACGGAGATTAGCATCCGCAAGGGTGTGAACTTCAGGATACATCGTTGTCTCCGCGTGCCTCAGTTATCTCTTACCCAAGCTCTTTACTTATGCACTTTACTTTGTGATAGCCATATTGTTTCTTATCATATATTTTGCTATCACCTAGTAGTTTATCTTGCTTAGCATAAGTTGTTGGTGCACATAGGTGAGCCTAGTTGTTGTAGGTTTTGTGCTTAACAAATTAACCGCTAGGTTTATTCCGCATTTGTTCAAGCCTAAACCATAATTATTTTAAAATGCCTATTCACCCCCCTCTAGGCGACATCCACGATCTTTCAATTGGTATCAGAGCCTCGTCTCTCTTTATTAGGCTTTACCGCCTAGAGAGTAAAGATGTCGACTAGGGGATTAGGATTCTCTGACACTCTTAGTTTCGATGGAACAAATTTTGATGTTTGGGTAATTCGCATGCTTAATCTCTTTAGGGTCATGGACCCAAATTTAGAGCGAATTGTAGATATGGGTTTTTCTCCTCCAAAGGATCCACAAAGATTGTCTTTAGAGGATGAGAAAAACTCCTATCTCAATGCTCAAGCTTCTAATGTGCTTTTCAATGCTTTGAGCAATGTAGTTATATTTCAACTCATGTCGTTCTGGGATGCTCATGAGTTGTGGACGAAGCTTCAAGAAAAATATGGTGTGTCCAAGATTTGTGGGGATGATTGTTCTCCCTCCACCTCCGGTCGTATAGTCTTCTCAACTTCTTCTACTTCACCTACATGTGGTTTGCCACAAGGTAATGTTATGGTGAGTAGTGTTGGTCATTGCAATGATGATAGTATGCTTTTTGTGGATGATCCTTCATCACTATCTTATTGCAATGCTCCTTCTTTGGGTTTTAACACTTCGAGCACTCGAAATGCTTCATATGCTTGTGTTGATAGTCCTTTCATATCATGTAGAAATTGCTTGACTAAATCTCATGATGATATGTTTACTATGTCTTGTTGCCATGATAAAAATGCATATATTTCCTCGAATTGTCGTGCTAACAATGTAGAGGAAACCCAACACCCCATGGAACAAGATGTGGTCTTGAATGGTCCTTCAACGGATCCTACATCATCATCTATTGCATTTTGCCTTATGGCCAAGGCTTCAAAGGTATCTCCCACTTTGAATCCCAATATATCTTGTGATGATATTGATGATGGCAAGAGTGATGATGATGTTGATTATGATGAAGAGAATGATGATGTTGCCTCCTTAAAAATTAAGGGGGAAATGATTTTAAAGCTCTTCTTAACAATAAAATTGCTCGTTCCAACTTCATGGAAATCATGTCTATTGCTATTGAGGGCAAGAAATATATTAATGAGTTGGAATCTTGTCTTGAGGAGCATGAGGTCACCATTGATCAAATGGAAGGTCATGAGCGTGATTACGCTAATGAGATTGTGGACCTCTCTCAAGCTCTTGAACTTGAACAAACCACCAAGGAATCTCTTGAGGAGACTTTTGCTCTAGAATTATCTAGAGTGAGGGAATCTCATGATAGAGCTCTTGAGGTGGCCAATGATTTTGAAACTAAAAATGAGGATCTTGAAGTTGCGCATGCTAAACTCCTTGAGGACTTTGAGCACCTCGAAAATGGCTCAAGGGTCATTAAGGGTGAGCTCATCAAACTCACCAAGTCTCATGCTCAACTTAAAGCTTCTTATTCAAAAGACCTTGCCAAGGTGTCTTCTCCTCTTGTTGCTAATGATGATGCTTGTGCTACTAACTCTATCTCTTGTGAAGCATCCATATTGAAGGAGAATGTTGAGCTTCGGGCTCAACTTGAGTTGCTATCTAGCAATTATGGGAAATTGGAAGAAAACCATGAAAAGCTCTCAAGCTCTCATGATGATCTTCTAGTATCCCATAATGAGCTAAAGATATCTCATGAGGCCATGATTTCTAAGGTAACATCTAGTGAGCCTCATGTGGATACTAGCACTAGTTCTAGTCAAAATGCTATATTGCCATGTGCTAGTCCTTGTAATTCATCTACTCACAATGTTGGTACATCTTGTGATGAATTGCTTTCCTTGCCTTGTTGCTCTAACGATGAAGCTTATACTTCCTCTAGTACTTGTGTTGAGACTAACCATGTAGAGGAAATCAAAGAGCTCAAGGCCCAAGTCACTTCTTTGAAGAAAGACTTGGAAAAGAGTCATGAAGGGAAATCCACACTCAACAATATCTTGAGTGTGCAAAAATCCCCCAATGACAAAGGTGGACATGGATTCAACTCCAACAATAATAAGAAGTCCAAGGTGAACAAAAGGAAGGGCCAAGAACAAGTCAAGAATTCGGTCAAGATTGTTTGCTTCAAGTGCAAAGTAGAAGGGCATCATGTTAGATCTTGCCCATTGAAGAAGAAGCCCATTAGTGACAAGCAACAAGGGAAGCGGCCACAATTACACTCTCATTCTCAACCTCAAGTTGAAGGAAAGCCTCTTCCCAAGAAGACTCAAGCTTATGCTTCTCAAGTTGAGAAATCAAGTGAGAAGAAAGTGAAGAGTAGATGTCGCGAGAAAGGTCACCTCGCCTCTTCATGCACTAGTGGTAACTTATCCAACCCAATTATTGTTGATGATGTCTATTCTCTTGGGAAGGATAAGGTTGGCAATGTGGCTGCCAAGTTTGTTGGTACTCAGAGTGGTTTGAAGCAAAGAACCATTTGGGTAGCCAAGCCTATTGTGACTAACCTCTTAGGACCCAACTTGGTTGGGGACCAACAAGCTCAAACTTGATCAATAGGTGATGTTGGAGGTCATTGGAGACTTGGCTACATTATGAAGAATTAAGGGTATTTCATCATTCTTATTGTCTCAAGCCAAGTCAATTGAATCATCAAGATTATATCTTATATCCAATGTGCCTCCTTGCGGTAACTTGTACCTCAATTTCTTACATTGAAAGTTACTTGCCCCCTTGCATGTTTTGGTTTTGTTCCTTGCATGTGTTTGTATATGTTGTGCTTCCAACTTGATTATCTTGAGCAATCAAGTATGTGTGTGTTGGTTTGCACATCATGTACGTGTGTGTCATGCGTTGAGCCTTTTGCATCTTGTTTATTTCTTAGTTGGCTCTTGTGAGAGATTAATGGAATATCCCATTATGGGGGAGTGATGTGCTTTGTGCACTTCACAATCCTATAAAGGTGGGTACATGGGGAATACCACTTAGTATTGATATTGCAAGCTTATCTAGTCACTATGTGGTATGTCTTCTCATGAGAAATTCAAATTCTACATAGTCCATTAATTATCTCTTGTTGGATACTTTAATTGCCTCTTGTCTATCTTTAATTGGTATCACATTATGGGGGAGAATATGCTATGTGTATATTACTAGCCTAGAAAATGTGTACATTTGAGATTTTGTCATCTAGAGTTGATATTGTAAATTATCTTGTTCCTAGGTGGCATGTTAGATCTACAAGTTACAATTTGCTTTTCGTATGGTGTGAAGATGATGTCGTATATCCTTGCTATCTACCACCGGGAATTATTTCCATTTACTTCTTGTCTTTTGACAATTGGTACTAACTTTTGTGGTAGAATTTATTGACCATCTTTACATTGGCTTTTGTTTTTTATTTGCCATTTCTCTTGCCAAGGATTGTATCATCTCCCTTTGTCTTCCATACCACTTGTGGATCTTGTTTAGTGTTTTCTAGATATAGTGAAAATGGTGATCCCACCTTGTGCATTTTGTATTCAAATGCAAATTCTCTCAATGCACTAGTCTTGGGGGAGCTATCCTATTTTCTATAAAACACTCGTCTTGCGATCCTTATCAAGTGTGTGTTGGTGGAAGGCAAGCCGTTTTCATTTTGGTACTTTGTGCCATCATGAAACTTTGTAGAGAGCTTGGTTTGTTTGCAACCATCCTCTCTTTTGGGAGTTTGATACCTTTTTTTGATTGTATCAATGGATATCTCATTCCTTGATGTATCTTTTATGGATATCCTCCAAGTGATGTTTTATTCATTTGGTATCTTTTCTTCACTTGGTTTTTCTTTGTCATTTGGTATTGGTTCTTGAAATTCTTGAGCGTGCATATTAACTTCATGTAGTATCTTTGGCATGCTTTCTTTCTTCGACCCAATATATAGGGGAAACTCCACCAAGTCTCAAATTGGATGAGATGTGCATGAATTTCATTTCCTCTTCTATATGCACATATTTATGTGGAGTTTGTCCTATGTATTGTTGGTGTTTCTAACTCTTTGGTCCCAATGAGTTTGGGTACCATTTTGTTTGTGTTGTTGTTCTAGGAACAATTGGAGATACATTGGATGCTCGGCTCACTCACAAGGAAGGTGTTGTCATCATGTGCTTATTGGAGTCGAGCTAGGATGATCAATGAACTACTATCTACCTTCAATTGGTATCTACTACATACTTCCAATGTTAACTCGGTAACAAGTATCTTCATATTCTTCATGCACACATTTCTTGCATCAACCTTGTGTAGGTTGTATCATGGCATGTTATTCATTCATTCTTGTGATACGTGTTCCCTTTCTCAAAGCATCCCAACAATGATCTCTTGTTGCTAGTTGTGATGTCTGATGGGTGTGTGGTAGGAATTCATTTATATACAATAAGACCATATCTAGCCATGTGCTATGCTTCCAAGCAAATATCTTATTGGTATATGCATGACCTCCCTTTGGATATCTTGTTCCTCGTGTTGTAACTATTCTGGTGTACATCCTTCTTTGTAGATATATATCATCATGATTTCGTCTACCTAGAATCTTATACACTTGAGATAAGTTGCATATCTAGTTGATATCCTTTCTTTCACGTCCACCTTGTCTTTCTTATGTTATTTCTTTGGTGGCTCCATGAAAGCTTTTGCCTTGAGTGTGTGTCTTCTATCGTTGCATCTTGATGCACTCTTGTGTGGTGAAGATTATTTTCCTCATGCTTATCTTTACGAGGCTTTTGCCATCTTAATTAGTATCCCTCGTCTTGATGAGGCTTTCATCTTCTATCTTCACAACGGGTTGTCACAAGCATATGTTCTTTATATGCTTATTAGTAAGCTTGTGAACCCATTTGTAGTTGTGTGTGGGAATGATAGGCCTTGCACCGTGTGCCTCATTCTTTCAAGACTTTATTGATGCTTAATGCTCATCCGTACATTAGTATTCTCAAGTGCATTGCCTTGACTCACACACATCATTTTGGTTGAGCCCATTCTTAAGTTGCCTCTTTCACTTGTTGCTCAACCATGTGTTTGTTACATGTACTAGGCTTAGTTTCCTATTTGCTCACTTGCACTTGTTGTAAGTTTCTATTGATTTTCGGGGAGCTGTGATCCTATTTTGTGCACTTTGTATCAAAATACAAAAATTCTTATGTGTGCACAAATCATGGGGAGCTTCTCTAGTTTCTTTAGAACACTCCTCTGCTCATATCATAATATCTTTATTCTTGTGGCACGTAGGATGTTTGATCTAGTTGGTTCAATTGATATCCCTTGATTATTTGCTTCAATTGGTATCTTCTGATTGCTTGTGTCTCTCTTTGTTATGTCTTTGTGGCATATCTTCCTTTAGCAATCTTCGTGCCTCAATATAGTTGGTCTTCCTCCAAGTATTACCTTTGGATATGTGTATGGCATTCCACTCTCTTGTTGAGAAATACACAACTTATGTAGGAACACAATTTATATTGTCCTTCTAAGCTTTTCGCCCATTTTGGCAATCGATGCCAATGGGGAAGAAGTTTCAGAGAGTTTTGTGGATAAGTTTAGAGAGTTTTTTCCTCTTGCTTTGGTTTTGTACCTAAGCATTTGCATCTCATACACATGCATTATTGGTTGTTGCATTGCATGGTGATAAATAATTCCTTATATAAACTCTCTTGAAAGTGATTGTCATCAATTACCAAAATGGGGGAGATTGAAAGGACATGTGGTGCCCCCATGTGTGGTTTTGGTAATTGATGATAATCTCTATGGACTAACGGTTGCCTTGAGTTATATTTGAAGCATTTGTCCATAGGATTGTATTGAAGTCCATGTGTTGGTTTCAAGGAGTTTATGAGATGGCCAAAGTGATTTTCAAGGAATTATCCAAAGATTGGTCATGTGTGAGTTGAGATGGCCAAAGTGCTTTTCAAGGAATTATCCAAAGATTGGTCATGTGTGAGTTGAGCTTATTGCAAGCATGTCTTGAAGAAGAAGATTGTGTGATCATTCATGTTTACCTTCAAGACATCATCCAAATGAAGAGAGTTGGAAAGATTCAATGTTGATCAAGACTAAGTCAAGAGTGAATCAAGTTGATCAACTCACAAAGCGTAGAAGAAGTACCGAGAGGGATCAAGTGATCCCATGGTATGGTAAGCATTGTCCATTATGCTTTGTGTACTAACCCATGGTCTACGTGAGAGTTCTTTGTGGGGTTAGGTATGTTTCCATGGTCTTGCGTCAAGAGGAAGATCTCATACAACCCATGGAGGATGACATCAAGTGGTGATCGTCATCAAGTTTGCAGTGTGCAAGTTCAAGTGGAGCAACTCGAAGAGTGGCTCACCCATAATGGAGTATGGGGGAGCAATCAAGCTTGAAGCTTGCCGTCCATTGTGGTGTCAATGGAATTGTGAAGATGTGCCAAAGAGTGGCTCACCCATAGTGGAGTATGGGGGAGCAATCAACTAGTCTTCATCGAGCCAACACAATCAAGAAAGGTGGTCCAACTTGAGGAAGTCAAGATCGTCATCATCTAGCTCAAGTGGACTATGTTCAAGGCAAAGGTTTTCCCTTGATAGGTTTTCTATTTTACCGGTCTCATAGTGGTAGTTGGGAGACCGGGTTGTAGGATCGATTGTCGTACTATCAAGGGGGGCTCTCTAGGGAGTAGCTTGATCGTATCATTAGTCGAGAGCTCAAACCATTGCATCCTTGCATCATCTTTCTTGGTTCTTGTTTGGTTTCATTTGTGAGTCTTAGAGCTTATGGTCATCTTGATGACAAGCTTGAGTTCATCGAAAACGGAGTTCGCATGCATCTTCTATGATGTTTTCGGTGTTGGAGGTTTTACCGGTCTTATCCGAGGAAGGGTTCTCACCATTTTATTATGTTCCTTTTCTCATTCGCTTCTTATTGATATTTCTCTCAAGATTGTGTTAGCCCTTGTCATTAGCTTTCCAACAAACTTGGTTTCGTTGAATTCAGAGCTCGTATACGGAAGTTGTGGCTATTTTGATATTGCCTGTTTTTCACAGAGAGGTTGTACTGCCCCATGGAGAGGTTGTACCGCTTGACCGGTACAACCGGTGTTTGGAGCGGTTGTACCGCTCCAGAATTGGTCCGGAGGTTGTACCGGTCATGTACCTCTCTACCACCAGACTGGTCTCTGTTGTGGTGCAGTTGTTGGGCGGTTGTGGGCCGGTTGTACCGTTTATTGCCTGTTACTGGTTGTACCAGTGCTCATAGAGGTTGTACCGCTCCTATGTTTTTCTGTACATAACGGGTAGATTCGTGGGGACCTATTTAAGGGGGTCTTCTTCCCCAATGGTTCCCCATCTCTTGAGCTCGTTTTTGCCCCCATTGTTGACCTTCTTTGAGCTTGCTAACTCTCAATCCCTCCATGGATTCTTGCTAGTTTTTGAGGGAAAAGAGAGAGGAGATCTAGATCCACATTTCCACCAATCACTTTCTCCTCTATGTGAGGGGAACCTCTTGGATCTATATCTTGGAGTTCTTGGTGTTCTCCTTCTTGTTCTTCCTCTCAATTTCCTCCCTAGCATTAGTTGCTTTGGTGGGATTTGGGAGAGAAGGACTTGGGCACTCCGTGTGCCCTTGCCATTGCATTTGTGCATCGGTTTGAGTTCTCCACGGTGATACGTGGAAGTTACAAGTTGGGAAGCTTATTACTCTTCGGTGCTTGGTACCCTTGAGCTTGTTCCTCTTGGGTGCCTTGGCGCCCTAGACGGTTGGTGTTGTTAGGAGCTCAATCATTATGGTGTAAAGCTCCGGGAAAGCATCGGGGTCTCCAATTAGGTTGTGGAGATCGCCCCGAGCAATTTGACGGGTACCGGTGACCGCCCCCAAGGGTTGCCAAAGTGTACGGGTTCGGTGACCACCCCCAAGGGTTGCCATTTGTATGGGTTCGGTGACCGCCCTCAAGGGTCCCTTAGTGGAATCACGACATCTTGCATTGTGCGAGGGCGTGAGGAGATTACGGTGGGCCTAGTGGCTTCTTGGGGAACATTGTGCCTCCACACCGCTCCAAACGGAGATTAGCATCCGCAAGGGTGTGAACTTCGGGATACATCGTTGTCTCTACGTGCCTCGGTTATCTCTTACCCGAGCTCTTTACTTATGCACTTTACTTTGTGATAGCCATATTGTTTCTTATCATATATCTTGCTATCACCTAGTAGTTTATCTTGCTTAGCTTAAGTTGTTGGTGCACATAGGTGAGCCTAGTTGTTGTAGGTTTTGTGCTTGACAAATTAACCGCTAGGTTTATTCCGCATTTGTTCAAGCCTAAACCGTAATTATTTTAAAACGCCTATTCACCCCCCCTCTAGGCGACATCCACGATCTTTCACTTGAGAATATTCTTTGGCTCCCCTTGTGTCGAATCAATAAATTTGGGTTGAATACTCTACCCTCGAAAACTGTTGTGATCCCCTATACTTGCGGGTTATCAGTGCATAAATGGTAAGGATGAAGCATGTCACATGTGTGTCCCTGACCTCAGTGTTCTCAGGAGTGTTGTATTAGAAGATAGAAATTATAATTTGGGAGCCATTGTTGCACGAAGGTTGCATAATAATAGATTTAGTGGAGATTTCTTCGGTGAAATTTATGCAACCCGTCTAGCTAATTTTCTTGGTGTACCCATACATGGGTGTGATATTGAGTTGCCTCCTATTTATTTGGATTATGAGGCCATGGTTCGTTATCAGTTTGTTGAGAGGAACGATCAGTTCCTCCAGTACCGACTAATCTTTGACAGACGACGCACCTATCACGTCGCTCTCCCTGCTCCTGCTTTCTTTGACTTTCAGGCAAAAGGGAGATATGTTATAACCAGGGAGGAGGCGGACGAGTATAAGAGGAGGACGGAGACGACCCGTCTCCAAGCGACAGCTCATGAGGCAATAGATGCTGCATCTCAGTACGACCCTAGCTATCACTTTGGATATCCGCCAGGCCAGCCGTGGCCATAGACCAACTTAGGCCAAAAGCCTAAGCTTGGGGGAGTACGTATCTCTCACCGACATTACGTTCTTGTTCACACACTCATTGCTAGTTGTCGGTGCTCATACTTTTTCAATGTATCATTCATGCTAGTTTATTATCCTTGTTATGCTTTCTTCTTGTGTGTTTAATAAACCTTAAGGAAAAACAAAAAAAATTAGTTTTAGCTTTTATCTAGTTTACTTTCCATGCCTGTAGTAGTAGTAATTAAAAAGAAAACCCAAAAAGATTTCTCGTTCTTCTTTTGCTTTACTGTTAGTTTACATTGAGTATGACTTGACTGGATCTCTTTTACCATGAATTACAATGTCTAGTCAGTCCTTGATCTTTAAAAGTGATCTGCATTTATGTTTTGCGGTCTCAGAAAGGCCTAGCGAGATACCATCTTGTTATATCATATCATGATTGTTTTGAGAAAGTGTTGTCCTCCGAGATTTATTATTATTGCTCTCTAGTTGATTATGCCATTGATATGAGTAAACATGAGACCTAAATGTTATTGTGGCTATGGTTAGTTCATAATCTTTGCTGAAAACTTGAATGCTGGCTTTACATATTTACAACAACAATAGCAAACAAAGGTTATAAAAGTTTTTCTTTATCACTTTCAGTTTATCAACTAAATTTCTTGAGGACAAGCAAAGGTTTAAGCTTGGGGGAGTTGATATGTCTCTGTCATATCTACTTTTCCAAACACTTTTTCCCTTGTTTTGGACTCTAACTTGCATGATTTGAATGGAACTAACCTGGACTAACGCTGTTTTCAGTAGAATTGCCATGGTATTATTTTTGCGCAGAAATAAAAGTTCTCGGAATGACCTGAAAATCAACGGAGAATTATTTTGGAATATATAATGAATATTGGAAGGAAGATCCACGTCAGGGGGTGCCCCACCTGTCCACGAGGGTGGGGGCGCGCCCCCTGCCTTGTGGGCCCCCTGGCGCTCCACCGACCTCAACCTGGACTCCATATATTCACTTTCGGGGAGAAAAAACCAGAGGAGAAGGATTCATCGTGTTTTACTATACGGAGCCGCCGCCAAGCCCTAAACTCTCTTGGGAGGGTTGATCTGGAGTCTGTTCGGGGCTCCGGAGAGGGGAATCCGTCGCCATCGTCATCATCAACCATCCTCCATCACCAATTTCATGATGCTCACCGTCGTGCATGAGTAATTCCATTGTAGGCTTGTTGTACAGTGATGGGTTGGATGAGATTTATCATGTAATCGAGTTAGTTTTGTTAGGGTTTGATCCCTAGTATCCATTATGTTTTGAGATTGATGTTGCTATGACTTTGCTATGCTTAATGCTTGTCACTAGGGCCCGAGTGCCTTGATTTCAGATCTGAACCTATTATGTTTTCATCAATATATGAGAGTTCTTGATCCTATCTTACAAGTCTATAGTCACCTATTATGTGTTATGATCCGTTAACCCCGAAGTGACAATAATCGGGATACCTACCGGTGATGATCGTAGTTTGAGGAGTTCATGTATTCACTATGTGTTAATGCATTGTTCAGGTACTCTATTAAAAGGAGGCCTTAATATCCCTTAGTTTCCAATAGGACCCCGCTGCCACGGGAGGGTAGGACAAAATATGTCATGCAAGTTCTTTTCCATAAGCACGTAGGACTATCTTCGTAATACATGCCTACATTACATTAATGAACTGGAGCTAGTTCTGTGTCACCCTAGGTTATCACTGTTACATGATGAACCGCATCCGGCATAATTCTCCATCACTGATCCATTGCCTACGAGCTTTCCATATATTATTCTTTGCTTATTTACTTTTCTGTTGCTATTGTTATCATCACTACAAAATACCAAAAACATTACTTTTGCTACCGTTACTTTTGTTATCTTTACCACTACTATCATATTACTTTGCTACTAAACACTTTGTTGCAGATATTAAGTTTCCAGGTGTGGTTTAATTGACAACTCAATTGCTAATACTTGAGAATATTCTTTGGCTCCTGATGTCTACTACACAACCTTCTTCTTGTAGACGTTGTTGGGCCTCCAAGTGTAGAGGTTTGTAGGACAGTAGAAAATTTCCCTCAAGTGGATGACCTAAGGTTTATCAATTCGTAGGAGGCGTAGGATGAAGATGGTCTCTGTCAAGCAACCCTGCAACCAAATAACAAAGAGTCTCTTGTGTCCCCAACACACCCAATACAATGGTAAATTGTATAGGTGCACTAGTTAGGCGAAGAGATGGTGATACAAGTGCAATATGGATAGTAGATAATAGTTTTTGTAATCTGAAAATATAAAAACAGCAAGGTAACTAATGGTAAAAGTGAGCGTAAACGGTATTGCAATGCTAGGAAACAAGGCTTAGGGTTCATATTTTCGCTAGTGCAAGTTCCCTCAACAATAATAACATAATTGGATCACATAACTAACCCTCAACATGCAAGAAAGAGTCACTCCAAAGTCACTAATAGCATAGAACGAACGAAGAGATTATGGTAAGGTACGAAACCAACTCAAAGTTATTCTTTCCAATCAATCCGTTGGGCTATTCCTATAGGTGTCACAAACAACCTAGAGTTCGTGCTAGAATAACACCTTAAGACACAAATCAACCCAAACCCTAATGTCACCTAGATACTCCAATGTCACCTCAAGTATCCGTGGGTATGATTATACGATATGCATCACACAATCTCAGATTCATCTATTCAACCAACACATAGAACCTCAAAGAGTGCCCCAAAGTTTCTACCGGAGAATCACGACGAAAACATGTGCCAACCCCTATGCATAGGTTCATGGGCGGAACCCGCAAGTTGATCACTAAAACATACATCAAGTGAATCACGTGATATCCCATTGTCAGCATAGATACGCACAACAAGACATACATCAAGTGTTCTCAAATCTTTAAAGACTCAATCCGATAAGATAACTTCAAAGGGGAAACTCAATCCATTACAAGAGAGTAGAGGGGGGAGAAAACATCATAAGATCCAACTATAATAGCAAAGCTCGCGATACATCAAGATCGTATCACCTCAAGAACACGAGAGAGAGAGAGAGAGAGAGAGAGAGAGATCAAACACATAGCTACTGGTACATACCCTCAGCCCCAAGGGAGAACTACTCCCTCCTCGTCATGGAGAGCACCGGGATGATGAAGATGGCCACCGGAGGATTCCCCCTCCGGCAGGGTGCCGAAACAGGTCTAGATTGGCTTTCGGTGGCTACAGAGGCTTCTTGCGGCGGAACTCCCGATCTATTGTGATCCTCGATAGTTTTTGGGTACGTGGGTATATATGGGTGAAAGAGATACGTCAGGGGAGCCACGAGGGGCCCACGAGGGTGGAGGGCGTGCCCTAGGGGGGTGGGCGCGCCCCCTACCTCGTGGCCTCCTCGAAGCTTCCCTTATGTGCTCTTCAAGTCTTCTGGGCTTCTTTCCTTCCAAAAATAAGTCCTGTGAAGTTTCAGGTCAATTGGACTCCGTTTGATTTTTCTATTCTTCAAAACCCTAAAACAAGCTAAAAACATAAACTGGCATTGGGCTCTGGGTTAATAGGTTAGTCCCAAAAATGATATAAAAGTGTATATTAAAGCCCATAAACATCCAGAACAGTAGATAATATAGCATGGAGCAATCAAAAATTATTGATACATTGAAGATGTATCAGCATCCCAAGCTTAATTCCTGCTCGTCCTCGAGTAGGTAAATGATAAAAATAGAATTTTTGATGCGGAGTGCTACTTGGCATAATTTCAATGTAATTCTTCTTAATTATGGCATGAATATTCAGATCCGAAAGATTCAAGATAAAAGTTCATATTGACATAAAAAATAATAATACTTCAAGCATACTAACTAAGCAATTATGTCTTCTCAAAATAACATGGCCAAAGAAAGTTCATCCCTACAAAATCATATGATTTAGTCATGTTTCATTTTCGTCACACAAGAATGCTCTCATCATGCACAACCCCGATGAGAAGCCAAGCAATTGTTTCATACTTTAGTAATCTTAAATCTATAAACTTTCACGCAATATATGAGCGCGAGCCATGGACATAGCACTATGGGTGGAATAGAATATAATGAGGGGGTTATGTGGAGAAGACAAAAAAGGAGAAAGTCTCACATCAACGAGGCTAATCAATGGGCTATGGAGATGCCCATCGATTGATGTTAATGCAAGGAGTAGGGATTGCCATGCAACGGATGCACTAGAGCTATAAATGTATGAAAGCTCAACAAAAGAAACTAAGTGGGTGTGCATCCAACTTGCTTGCTCACGAAGACCTAGGGCACTTGAGGAGGCCCATTGTTGGAATATACAAGCCAAGTTCTATAATGAAAAATTCCCACTAGTATATGAAAGTGACTAAACAAGAGACTCTCTATCATGAGGATTATGGTGCCACTTTGAAGCACACGTGTGGCAAAGGATAGTAGTTGTCCCTTCTCTCTTTTTCTCTCATTTTCATTTTTTTTCATTTTTTGGGCCTTCTCTTTTTTATGGCCTTTCTCTTTTTTTTGGGCCTTCTCTTCTTTTTTAAATGGCCTTTCTATTTTTTTATTCCTCACTTGGGACAATGCTCTAGAAAATGATGATCATCACACTTCTATTTATTTACAACTCAATGATACAACTCGATACTAGAACAAAGTATGACTCTATATGAATGCCTCTGGTGGTGTACCGGGATATGCAATGGACCAAGAGTGACATGTATGAAAGAATTATGAACGGTGGCTTTGCCACAAATACTATGTCAACTACATGATCATGCTAAGCAATATGACAATAATGATGCGTGTCATAATAAACGAAACGGTGGAAAGTTGCATGGCAATATATCTCAGAATGGCTGTGGAAATGCCATAATAGGTAGGTATGGTGGCTGTTTTGAGGAAGGTATAAGGAGGTTTATGTGTGAAAGAGCGTATCATATCACGGGGTTTGGATGCACCGACGAAGTTTGCACCAACTCTCAATGTGAGAAAGGGCAATGCACAGTACTTGAGAGGCTAGCAATGATGGAAGGGTGAGAGTGCGTATAATCCATGGACTCAACATTAGTCGTAAAGAACTCACATACTTATTGCAAAAATCTACAAGTCATCAAAAACCTCGGCACTACGCGCATGCTCCTAGGGGGATAGATCTCCTTGTGCGTTTGGTTTATTCGGTTTACATGGTTCGATTTATACAGTTTTTCAGTTTGTATGATATTAATACTTCGGTAAATATGGTATGAAATTAAAATACAGATCGGTTTCGGTATATACCAAATTATTTCGGTATGGTTTCGGTATATACCATAAAAACCAAAGTTGACGCGAATTTGGAAATGACGTAATAATAATTAGCAAATTTATGACTCAAAACACATACTATTCTACACAAATAGTATATGACTATATATATAAGTATATATGCATGCATTGATTCATCTGTTGATGGTTATGGACATGCTTAGCATTTTAAAAATAGAAAAATGACTATGTTACAAGAAAAAATTACGTGCTTAGTAGTGCATTTGACTCATGTACAAGAAAAATGACAACTTGTATGGTTGTTCATCTCAAGAAATATAAATTTATTTTTTATTTCGGTTTATTCGGTTAACCGTTCGGTTTTACGGTATATACCATAAAAACCAAGTTCAAATCGGTATGAAAAGTTCATACCATACCGAAACCAGAAACCATAAAAACCACAAAATTGGTTTGGTTCGGTTTATTTCGGTATGGTTTTTCGGTTCGGTTTTTAAATGCACAGAGTGAGGGATAGATTGGTAGGAAAAGACCATCGCTCGTCCCTAACCGCCACTCATAAGGAGGACAATCAAATAACACCTCATGTTTCAAATTTGTTACATAACGTTTACCATGAAGGAAATATGCCCTAGAGGCAATAATAAAGTTATTATTTATTTCCTTATATCGTGATAAATGTTTATTATTCATGCTAGAATTGTATTAACCGGAAACATAATACATGTGTGAATACATAGACAAACAGAGTGTCACTAGTATGCCTCTACTTGACTAGCTCGTTGATCAAAGATGGTTATGTTTCCTAACCATAGACATGAGTTGTCATTTGATTAACGGGATCACATCATTAGGAGAATGATGAGATTGACTTGACCCATTCCGTTAGCATAGCACTTGATCGTTTAGTTTGTTGATATTGCTTTCTTCATGACTTATACATGTTCCTATGACTATGAGATTATGCAACTTCCGTTTACCGGAGGAACACTTTGTGTGCCACCAAATGTCACAACGTAACTGGGTGATTATAAAGGTGCTCTACAGGTGTCTCCGAAGGTACTTGTTGGGTTGGTGTATTTCGAGATTAGGATTTGTCACTCCGATTGTCAGAGAGGTATCTCTGGGCCCTCTCGGTAATGCACATCACTTAAGCCTTGCAAGCATTGCAACTAATGAGTTTGTTGCAGGATGATGTATCACGGAACGAGTAAAGAGACTTGCCGGTAACGAGATTGAACTAGGTATTGAGATACCGACGATCGAATCTTGGGCAAGTAACATACCGATGACAAAGGGAACAACGTATGTTGTTATGCGGTCTGACCGATAAATATCTTCGTAGAATATGTAGGATCCAATATGAGCATCCAGGTTCCGCTATTGGTTATTGAACGGAGACGTGTCTCGGTCATGTCTACATTGTTCTCGAACCCGTAGGGTTCGCACGCTTAACGTTACGATGACAGTTTCATTATGAGTTTATATATTTTGATGTACCGAAGGTTGTTTGGAGTCCCGGATATGATCACGGACATGACAAGGAGTCTCGAAATGGTCGAGACATAAAGATCAATATATTGGATGGCTATATTCGGACACCGGAAGTGTTTCGAGTGATTTCGGAGAAAACCGGAGTGCCGGAAGGGTTACCGGAACCCCCCGGGGAAGTATTGGGCCTTAGTGGGCCTGAGGGGAGAGAGAGGGCAGCAGCCCAGGAGGTGGCGCGCCCCTCCCATGGGGAGTCCGAATTGGACTAGGGGAGGGGGGCGCGGCCCCTCTTTCCCTCTCCCTCTCCCTCTCTTTCCTTCCCCCTTCTCTCTTCCTAGTTGGACTAGGAAAGGGGAGTCCTACTCCCACTAGGAGGAGGACTCCCCCCTCCTTGGCGCGCCCCAATGGCCGGCCGGCCTCACCCCCTTGCTCCTTTATATACAGGGGCAGGGGGGCACCTCTAGACACACAAGTTGATCTTCGTGAGCGTTCTCTTAGCCGTGTGCGGTGCCCCCCTCCACCATAATCCTCGATAATATTGTAGCGGTGCTTAGGCGAAGCCCTGCGACGGTAGAACATCAAGATCGTCACCACGCTATCGTGTTGACGGAACTCTTCCCCGACACTTTGCTAGATCGGAGTCCGGGGATCGTCATCGAGCTGAATGTGTGCTAGAACTCGGAGGTGCCGTAGTTTCAGTGCTTGATCGGTCGGGCCGTGAAGACGTACGACTACATCAACCGTGTTGTGCTAACGTTTCCGCTTCCGGTCTATGAGGGTACGTAGACAACACTCTCCCCTCTTGTTGCTATGCATCACCATGATCTTGCGTGTGCGTAGGATTTTTTTGAAATTACTACATTCCCCAACAGTGGCATCCCAACAGTTTCACTACTCACGCCACTTGGAACACCACAGTGTAATGGTGTGTCTGAACGTTGTAAGCGCACTTTACTTGATATGGTGCGATCTATGATGTCTCTTACAGATTTACCACTATCGTTTTGGGGTTATGCATTAGAGACAGCTACATTCACGTTAAAAAGGGCACCATCTAAATCCGTTGAGGCGACACCGTATGAACTGTGGTTTGGCAAGAAACCAAAGTTGTCGTTTCTTAAAGTTTGAGGACTGCAATGATGCAACCAGAAGGTTTTGTCAATCCCAAAGGTACTAACAAAATATGCAAGCTCCAGCGATCCATCTATGGACTGGTGCAAGCATCTCGGAGTTGGAATATACGCTTTGATAAGTTGATCAAAGCATTAGTTTTATACAGACTTGCGGTGAAGCTTGTATTTACAAGAAAGTGAGTGGGAGCACTACAACATTTCTGATAAGTATATGTGAAAGACATATTGTTGATCGGAGATAATGTAGAATTATTCTGCAAAGCATAAAGGAATATTGGAAAGGTGTTTTTCAAAGAAAGACCTCGGTGAAGTTGTTTACATATTGAGCATCAAGATCTACAGAGATAGATCAAGATGCTTGATAAGTTTTTTCAATGAGTACATACCTTGACAAGATTTTGAAGTAGTTCAAAATGGAACGGTCAAAGAAGAAGTTCTTGCCTGTGTTACAAGGTGTGAAGTTGAGTAAGACTCAAAACCCGACCACGGCAGAAGATAGAGAGAGAATGAAAGTCATTCCCTATGCCTTAGCCATAGGTTCTATAAAGTATGCCATGCTGTGTACCAGTCCTATTGTATACCCTGCCTTGAGTTTGGCAAGGGAGTACAATAGTGATCTAGGAGTAGATCATTGGACATTGGTCAAAATTATCCTTAGTGGAATAAGGATATGTTTCTCGATTATGGAGGTGACAAAAGGTTCGTCGTAAAGGGTTACATTGATGCAAGTTTTGACACTGATCCAGATTACTCTAAGTCTCAATCTGGATACATATTGAAAGTGGGAGCAATTAGCTAGAATAGCTCCATGCAGAGCATTGTTGACATAGAAATTTGCAAAATACTTATGGATCTGAATGTGGCAGACCCGTTGACTAAACTTCTCTCACAAGCAAAACATGATCACACCTCACTACTCTTTGGGTGTTAATCACATAGCGATGTGAACTAGATTATTGACTCTAGTAAACCCTTTGGGTGTTGGTCACATGTCGATGTGAACTGTGGGTGTTAATCACATGGTGATGTGAACTATTGATGTTAAATCACATGGCAATGTGAACTAGATTATTGACTCTAGTGCAAGTGGGAGACTGAAGGAAATATGCCCTAGAGGCAATAATAAGCTATTATTTATTTCCTTATATCATGATAAATGTTTATTATTCATGCTAGAATTGTATTAACCGGAAACATAATACATGTGTGAATACATAGACAAATAGAGTGTCACTAGTATGCCTCTACTTGACTGGCTCGTTGATCAAAGATGGTTATGTTTCCTAACCATAGACATGAGTTGTCATTTGATTAACGGGATCACATCATTAGGAGAATGATGTGATTGACTTGACCCATTCCATTAGCATAGCACTTGATCGTTTAGTTTGTTGCTATTGCTTTCTTCATGACTTATACATGTTCCTATGACTATGAGATTATGCAACTCCCGTTTACCGGAGGAACACTTTGTGTGCCACCAAACGTCACAACGTAACTGGGTGATTATAAAGGTGCTCTACAGGTGTCTCCGAAGGTACTTGTTGGGTTGGCGTATTTCGAGATTAGGATTTGTCGCTCCGATTGTCGGAGAGGTATCTCTGGGCCCTCTCGGTAATGCACATCACTTAAGCCTTGCAAGCATTGTAACTAATGAGTTAGTTGCAGGATGATGTATTATGGAACGAGTAATGAGACTTGCCGGTAACGAGATCGAACTAGGTATTCAGATACCGACGATCGAATCTCGGGCAAGTAACATACCGATGACAAAGGGAACAACGTATGTTGTTATGCGGTCTGACCGATAAAGATCTTCGTAGAATATGTGGGAGCCAATATGAGCATCCAGGTTCCGCTATTGGTTATTGACCGGAGACGTGTCTCGGTCATGTCTACATTGTTCTCGAACCCGTAGGGTCCGCACGCTTAAGGTTTCGATGACAGTTATATTATGAGTTTATGAGTTTTGATGTACCGAAGGAGTTCGGAGTCCCGGATGACATCGGGGACATGATTAGGAGTCTCGAAATGGTTGAGACGTAAGGATTGATATATTGGGCGACTATATTCGGACATCGGAAAGGTTCCGAGTGATTCGGGTATTTTTCGGAGTACCGGAGAGTTATAGGAATACGTATTGGGCCTTATTGGGCCATACGGGAAAGAAGGAAAAGGGCCTCAAGGATGGCCGCACCCCTCCCCTTGATCTGGTCCGAATTGGACTAGGGAAGGGGGGCGCCCCCTTCCTTCCTTCTCCTTTTCCCTTCCTCTTTTCCTATTCCATATGGGAGGTGGAATCCTACTAGGACTAGGGAGTCCTAGTAGGACTCCACACTTGGCGCGCCCCCTCCTAGGGCCGGCCTCCTCCTCCCTTGCTCCTTTATATACGGGTGCAGGGGGGCACCACAAAGACACAACAATTGATCCTTGAGATCTATTAGCCGTGTGCGGTGCCCTCCTCCACCATAATCCTCGATAATATTGTAGTGGTGCTTAGGCGAAGCCCTGCGACGGTAGAACATCAAGATTGTCACCACGCCGTCGTGCTAACGGAACTCTTCCCCGACATTCTGCTGGATCGGAGTCCGGGGATCGTCATCGAGCTGAACATGTGCTAGAACTTGGAGTTGTCGTAGTTTCGGTGCTTGATCGGTCGGGCCGTGAAGACGTACGACTACATCAACCGCGTTGTGCTAACGCTTCCGCTTCCGGTCTACGAGGGTACGTAGACAACACTCTCCCCTCTCGTTGCTATGCATCACCATGATCTTGCGTGTGCGTAGGAATTTTCTTGAAATTACTACGTTCCCCAACAGTTGCCTCTTTGCTTTCAGTTCTACACCGGCTCCGCTCCCTGAGGCTGCGTCGGTCTGAGTCTCAGCGCCAGTCTCGATGCCGGTCTGAGTCTCAGCACCGGTCTCAGTCTCAGCACTGGTCTGTGTGTCGGTCTCAGTCCCCGATGCCATCGGTGGGCCCAGCAACAACATCGGCTGATCGTCGGCAAGGCTAAAAAATTTGTCTGCCGCCCGGTAGACGTCATCGCAATCACCAAAAACATGTCCTTCATCGTTGCTAGCCATGTTTCCTATGATTAAATCTAGTCAATTAATTCTAGACCTAATAAAATGAATAATGACATTAAAAAGGCCTATTGTTTTGCAGGAATTTTGACTCCTTCCTGGTGCGGGAAATCTTGGGCACTCGATATGTCCTAGTTTGTAACACAAGTCATGCCGAAATTCACGGAAAATTTCGGCATGACCTTTGCGAAAAAGTGGACAAATCGAGAACCTGAAATTTGCCGGAACAGAAATGAATCAACATTCTGGCAAAACATAGGCCACTCAGCATCATTCCCTGGAAACAACAAAGCCACTTGGGCACAATCGAACAACTTCAATGAAAAGATATAACATGAGCAAACACTATTGAGGAATTTGCATATAACATGACCACTTCAATGAAAAGATATAATCAATTATAATGGAATATGCAAATGAACATCAATGACATATATCATATAAAAACAGTCTTGTTTTTTGTTTACATAGCAACAATTAGTTTGACCAAGTTTTTGAAAAGAAAAACAATTCTGTTTTTTGTTTATAGCTAAATGCCATAGCTACTGTTTTTTATTTATAGCTAAATACTTTTGTTTTTGTCTAAAGCTAAAAGTCTAGGAACTCCATTTTCTCTAACCCTTCTGACCTCACCAAAATTTCCACAGCAAGACCTTAGTACCTACACCCAATTTCTTCAAAAATATTTAGGTCCATAGTCCAAATAATTCAAATTTCATTTGAATAAAATTTGGAACAAATTCAGGTCCCTAGTCCAAATATTTTTTTATAGCTAAGTGTTTTTTGTTTATAGCATCTGTTAATTTAAATCTAAATGCTACTATTATTTATATACCCTCTATTAGTTTAAAGCTAAATGGAATTACTATTTAGGCATTTTCATAAAAATTGCCCTAGCTAATTTCCTAAAAAAATGCTAATCATTTTTCCTAAATGCTTTAAAATGCCTACTGCCCTAAAAAATCTAGGGTTCATATGAACACCTAGGGTTCATATGAACATCAACACAGTATCAACATATATATGAATTGCCCTAGCAAAGAGAGAGGAGGGTAGGGGACAGGAGAGGCAGAGCCTTACGGTCGGCGGCGAGGGCATGCTCTGGCTCGGGCGGCGGCGGTGAGCTCGAGGGAGGTGACGGTGAGGTCGATGATGGCCTCGGGCGGCGGCTGTGAGGTCGAGGGCGGCCTCGGGCGGCGGCGGTGTGGTCGAAGGCGGCCTCGGGCGGTGGCGGTGTGGTCGAAGGCAGCAGGGCGACAGCGGCGATGGAGCAGTTGGGGGACAGGGGGGCTGGGACTAGAGAGGGGGGAAAGGACTTCGCGAAATTTTGAGCCCGGGCTGCCAGGATTTGAGTCAAACTAGCAGTAGCGTGTTTTGCCGAAAGGCGCTATAGCTAAGATAGCTATAGCGTGTTCCAGAGAAACGCGCTACAGCTATTCCTTTCTGTTTTATTTTTCTTTTTCTTTTGTTTTCTTTACATTTTCTTTTTTTCATTTCTCCTTTTTCTATTTCTTTCATTTTCATTTACTTTTCTACTTATTTTTCGATTTATTTTCTTTTTCATAGCAGTAGCGCTCTACAGCATAAACGCGCTGCCACAAAGTTTTTAGCAGTAGCGTGCTTCTGGGTGAACCGCTACTACTATTCCTAGCCTACCGGCATTAGTGAGGGAATTTTAGTAGTAGCGCTTTTCCGTGAAGACGCGTTGCTGCTAAAACAATGGTTGTAGCGTGGTTTTGCAACAAGCACTACTACTAAGTACCGCTAGCGCCAAGTTTTGACCAACACTACTGCTATACCTCTGTGTATAAGGTTTTCCCTAGTAGTGAGTGTTTGTCGCTAAGAACAGGTCCTTTCTCGAGAAAGAGTTTCTCTTGAAAGAATTGAGTGGGAGGAAGATAGAACTTGATGAGGTTGTTGAACCTTCACTTCAACTAGAGAGTAGCGCAGCACAGAAAGATGTTTCTGTGGCAACTACATCAGTTGAAGAGAAAGCTAATGATGATGATCATGAAGCTTTAGATCAAATTACTATCGAACCTCGTAGGTCAACAAGGGTGTGTACAACTTCTCAGTGGTAACCCTGTCTTAAAGGTCATGTTGTTGGACAACGATGAACCTATGAGCTATGAAGAAACGATGGTCGGCCCGGATTCCAACAAATGGCTAGAAGCCATGAAATCGGAGATAGGATCCATGTATGAGAACAAAGTATGGACTTTGGTGGACTTGCCCGATGAACAGCAAGCCATTGAGAATAAATGGATCTTGAAGAAGAAGACAGATGCTGATGGTAATGTCACCATTTGTGAAGCTCGACTTGTCTCAAAGAAGTTTCCGACAAGTTCAAGGAGTTGACTATGATGAGACTCTCTCAATCATAGCGATGCTAAAGTCTGTTAGAACTATGTTAGCAGTTGCTGCATTTTCATTTACGAAATCAGGCATATGGATGTCAAAACAAAGTTTCCTTGACAGTTTCCGTGAGGAAAGGTTCTATGTGATGCAACCAAAAGGTTTTTGTCAATCCTAAGGATGCTAAAAGGTATGCAAACTCCAGCGATCCTTCTATGGACTGGAGCAAGCATCTCGGAGTTGGAACATACGCTTTGATGAGGCGATCAAAGCATTTGGGTTTATACAAAGTTTGCAAGAAACTTGTATTTGCAAGAAAGTGAGTGGGAGCACTACAACATTTCTGATAGGTATATATGGATGACATATTGTTGATCGGAAATGATGTAGAATTTCTAGAAAGCATAAAGGGTTGTTTGAATGGAGTTTTTCAAAGGAAGACTTGTATAAAACTGCTTACATGTTGGGTATCAAGATCTATAGAGATAGATCAAGACGCCTGATAACACTTTCATAGAGCACATACCTTGACATGATCTTGAAGGAGTTCAAGATGTATTAGTCAACGAAGGAGTTCTTGCCTGAGTTGTGAGGTCTGAAGTTAAGACTTGAAGCTCGACCACGGCAGAAGAAAGAGAAAGGACGAAAGACGTCCCCTATGCCATAGCCATAGGCTCTATACGATATGACATGCTATGTACCGCGGTGTGCCTTGCCACGTGTCTGGCAACGGGGTACAAGAGTGATCCTGGAGTGGATCATTGGACAGCGGTCAAAATTGTCCTTAGGAATAAGGAAATGTTTCTCGGTTATGGAGGTGATAAAGAGTTCGGCGTAAAGGGTTACGTCGATGCAAGCTTTAACACATATCCGGCTGACTCTGAGTAGCAAACCGGATATGTATAGTGGAGCAACCATTTGGAATAGCTCCAAGTGGAGCATAGTAGCAACATCTACAATATGAAATCGAGATTTGCGAAGAACACACGGATCTCAATGTTGCAGACCCATTGACTGACACTTCTCTCATAACCATAACATGATCAAACCCTAGAACTCATTGTGTGTTAATCACATGGTAATGTGAACTAGATTATTGACTCTAGTAAACTCTTGGGTGTTAATCACATGGCGATGTAAACTAGATTATTGACTCTAGTAAAATCTTCGGGTATTAGTCACATGGCAATGTGAACTATGTGTGTTAATCACATAACGATGTGAACTAGATTATTGACTCTAGTGCAAGTGGGAGACTGTTGGAAATATGCCCTAGAGGCAATAATAAAATTGTTATTATTATATTTCCCTGTTCATGATAACTGTCTATTGTTCATGCTATAATTGTATTAACCGGAAACCATAATACATGTGTGAATACATAGATCGTAATATGTCCCTAGTAAGCCTCTAGTTGACTAGGTCGTTGATCAATAGATGGTCATGCTTTCCTGACCATGGACATTGGATGTCATTGATAATGGGATCACATCATTAGGAGAATGATGTGATGGACAAGACCCAATCTTAAGCGTAGCACAAGATTGTGTAGTTCGTTTGCTAAAGCTTTTCTAATGTCAAGTATCATTTCCTTAGACCATGAGATTGTGCAACTCCCAGATACCGTAGGAATGCTTTGGGTGTACCAAACGTCACAACGTAACTGGGTGCCTATAAAGGTGCACTACAGGTATCTCTGAAAGTGTTTGTTGGGTTGGCACGAATCAAGACTAGGATTTGTCACTCTGTATGACGGAGAGGTATCTCTGGGCCCACTCGGTAATGCATCATCATTATGAGCTCAATGTGACTAAGGAGTTAGCCACGAGATCATGCGTTACGGAACGAGTAAAGAGACTTGCCAGTAACAAGATTGAACGAGGTATGGGGATACCGACGATCGAATCTCGGGCAAGTAACATACCGATAGACAAAGGGAATTGTATACGTGATTGATTGAATCCCCGACATCGTGGTTCATCCGATGAGATCATTGTGGAATATGTGGGAGCCAATATGGGTATCCAGATCCCGCTATTGGTTATTGTCCAGAGAGATGTCTCGGTCATGTCTGCATGGTTCCCGAACCCGTAGGGTCTACACACTTAAGGTTTGGTGACGCTAGAGTTGTTATGGGAAATAGTATGTGGTTACCGAAGGTTGTTTGGAGTCCTGGATGAGATCCCGGATGTTGAGAGGAGTTTCGGAATGGTCCGGAGGTGAAGATTGATATATTGGACGAAGGGTATTGGAGTCCGGAATTGTTCTGGGGGTACCGGGTGATGACCAGCGTGTCCGAAAGGGGTTTTGGAGGCCCCGACAAGCATTGGGGGGGCCTTATGGGCCAAGGGGAGGGGGCACATCAGCCCACTAAGGGGCTGAGCGCCCCTCCCACCCCATCTCACGTAACTTGGAGAGGTGGGGGCGCCTCCCCTAGGGCAGCCACCCCTCCCAGCTTGGGGGGCAAATTTCCTAGGGGTGGGGGCGCCCAAACCCATCTAGAGTTTCCCATGTGGCCGCCGCCCCTCCCCTAGGGAACCCTAGGGCGCCTCCTCCACCCCTTCCCCCTATATATAGTGAGGGAGAGAGAGGGCAGCCGCACACCCTTCCCCTGGCACAGCCCCTGCCCCTCTCCTACACCTCCTCCTCCGTAGCGCTTGGCGAAGCCCTGCCGGAGAACCACGAGCTCCATCACCACGACACCGTCGTGTTGTCGGAGTTATCCCTCAACTTCTCCTCTCCCCTTGCTGGATCAAGAAGGAGGAGACATCCCCGGGCTGTACGTGTGTTGAACGCGGAGGCGCCGTTGTTCGGCGCTTAGATCAGAATCGACCGCGATCTGAATCGCTGCGTGTACGACTCCACCAACCGCGTTCTTGTAACGCTTTTGCTTAGCGATCTTTAAGGGTATGAATATGCACTCCCTCTCTCTCGTTGCTAGCATCTCCTAGATTGATCTTGGTGACACGTAGGAAATTTTTGAATTATTGCTACGTTCCCCAACACAGACAACTAGAGACATTCTTGCTTGTAAGGATAGAGATGATCTAGAGAAATTATTATGCAAGTATAAAGAAAAATCTCTGAATGCTAGAATGCCATATGATCCTAAGTTTGCTACTGCACCTATCTTTATTAATGATAAGGATTATGAATTCTCTGTCAACCTAGAGTTAATTACTTTGGTTGAATCTGATCCTTTCGATGGTTATGAAACTGAAACTGTTGTGGCACATCTTACTAAGCTGAATGACATAGCCACCCTTTTTACTCATGATAAGAAAACTCATTATTACTTTATTATCAAATTATTTCCGTTCTCATTAAAGGGTGATGCTAAAGCTTGGTACAATACTCTTGCTCCTGGTTGTGTGTGTAGTCCTCAGGATATGATTTATTACTTCTCTGAAAAATATTTCCCTACTCATAAGAAACAAGCTGCTTTATAGGAAATATTTAACTTTGTGCAAATTGAAGAAGAGAGTCTCCCACCAGCTTGGGGGAGGCTTTTCCAATTACTTAATGCTTTGCCTGATCATTCTCTTACGAAAAATGAAATACTTGATATCTTCTATAATGGACTAACCGATGCTTCTAGGGATTTCCTAGATAGTTGTGCTGGTTGTGTTTTCAGGGAACGAACTATTGGGCAAGCTGAAGAATTATTGAATAACATATTGAAAAATATGATGATTGGACTCTTCCTAAACCACCGGGTAAACCCACTCCAAAGAAGAGGGGTATATTATATCTTAGTCCTGAAGATATGCAAGAGGCAAAGAAATCTATGAAGGAAAAAGGTATTAAAGCTGAGGATGTTAAAATTTTACCTCCTATTGAAGAAATACATGGGCTTAATGCACCATCACCATCTAAGGTGGTAGAGGTAAATTCTCTAATGAAATTCAATGATAATGACAATCCTCACAATATGCACCCTAGTCAGTGCCTTTATGAGTTTGAGAACTATATTAGAAAACAAGATCACTTCAATGCAAATGTTATGAAACAATTAAAATACAATTCTGATATGATTGCTCGCTTGAGTGACTTGTTATTTAGAATCTCAAATGATGTTAGAGGTGTTGGAAAACATGCTTCTACGGTTAAAACCCTATTAGAACAAGTTGCTAAATCTCAAAGTGAGTTGCTAGATGAAATGAACAATAAAATACATGACTTTGCTGTTAGAGTAGCAACTAGAGGAGATAAAATGAGTCAGGAACCACTTTATCCCGAGGGACACCCAAAAATAATTGAACAAGACTCTCAAAGAGCTAACACTGATGCACGTAGTCCTTCTAAAAAGAAAAAGAAAAATGATAGGACTTTGCATGCCTCTACTGAACCTGAAGTAGAAAAACCTCTAGATAATGATAATGAAATTTCTATTTCTGATGGTGAAACTCAGTCTGGTAATGAACACTCAACTTATGATAATGAAAAAGGTAATGATGAGGTTCATCAAAATACTCAAGCAAATAGTAATGAAACAGACAATGATGTTGAGATAGAACCACTAGTTGATCTTGATAACCCACAACCTAAGGATAAAAGATATGATAAAAGGGACTTTGTCGCTAGAAAACACGATAAAGAAAGAGAACCGTGGGTTCAAAAACCTATGCCTTTTCCACCTAAATCTTGTTCAACCGGTGTGTCTCTCTTCAAGTGGATCTGATCACGTCAACATTCGCAAGATCAATTATCAGTTCTTCTCAACGTTGTTTGTTTCATTTGTCCCAAGTTGCCTTTGTTTTCCTGCCCTCCCACCCCTTTTATTCAAGGACTAAGATTTCTTAATCAAGTATCCATCTTATTGATGCGAAGTCTCTCCATTATTTTCTGTCATTATTCTTACCCGATGGTTCCCATGAAGATGTTCTTCTAGTTCGTCACTCTTCACTCATTTTCTTCTCCGGTGGATTCTAGTCAAGCCTTGTCAATCATATCTTTTCCTCATTTCAATGCTTTCTCATGCCGGTGCACGTCTTAATCATCCACTTCGCACTATTCAATTGTTCCGGAGTGCTCAAGATATCTCGAAGATTCGTGTTTCCACTCTACATTCGTTCAAGCTCTTTCGAGGATGTTATCTCATTCAAGTCATTTAATTCAACCGGTGCAATCTCTCTTTTTAATCATTCTATCGGTGTTTTCTCTTGAGTGGGCCTTAACCCACAGGTCTTTTTCTAGGATCTTACCTGACTCTTCTTATTCTCCCGGAGCTTTTCAAATTCATCTCAAAGTTTGACGTAAGAATGAATTATCATGAGTCATATGTATTTCTCCAAGATCGGTTAAATTCTTTTCATTGTTGGCTCAATCTCTTCGCTTTTGATTCTTCCGGAGTGCCTCTACAATTATTGGTGGTGTTTCTCGTCGTCATTCTCAGATTGGAAGATCGACGAAGAGTTTCTTTTAAATCTTGCCCCATTCTCTGCCATCCTCTCATAATTGTTTTGATTGCGAGAATTGTTTTCACCCATCCGGAGCAGTTCAGGAGTCTTTTTTAGTTTGATTCTCCGAAGCCCATCATTTCAGAAGACTTATTCATTCTCAGCTTTCAGCTATCATTCTCCAAATCATACCGATGCTTAAATCAAAGGATTCTCTAATCAGCTCGTGATCTCTTCGTTCTCTTTTATCTAAATCCTAGCAAGTATCTTCATTTGTTCTCTAATTCTTCCCGGTGTTTCGTTATCCTCTCTTCGTTCATTTTTCAATTCTTACGGTGGCTCTTCCAGGATTCTCTTCCGCTGTTATCATAACAATTCATTCGTTGTTCCAATCATACCGGTGGTTCGTTGAAGACCTTCTTAAGTTTGCTCCATATCTATCTTAATCCTTTTCCAACGAGTATAAGTAATATGTCAAATCCGTTGATTGTCATCAATTTAATTGGTGAAGGATGAGCATAACATAACTCTTATTCTTGATTCACCCAAATGATCAATTCTTTATTCTGGAGGCTCGTCAAATTCCTGATTGCAATCGTTTTTCATCTTCTATTTTTCTCGGAGTTCCAACCTTTTTCAATTATTTCACCATGGAGATTCATTTAAATCATTACAAGGTTTCACCTTGTGTTTTCAACTTCTCTTTATTTTCGTTATTCTTTTGTACCGGAGTTCTTCATGGAGATTCTACATGTTGGTTCATCAAGGATTTAAATTCCTTCTCGAAGTGTTCATCAACATTCTTTTCTTAGGAGCTCGAGTTTCTTCATCTTACAATCCGGAGTGCAATTCTTTCTTCCATATCATTGGAGGTGGTATTATGTCATTCTTGATAATTTGAGTTCATGTTTCATGATTCACAGGTTGTTAAGAATGGGGTTTTTAAATCCATCAACCTCTTCGTTGGAGTTATCTTGGGTTATATTTCACCTAAAGTTTTTCCTAAGGATTGTTGCTATTATGATGCTTATAACTGACCCGAGTTCTTTTATCCTCCTGGGGGTATAAGTTTCTCATCTCCTTGTTGATATCAATCCAATCTATTGTCTCCGTAGTGGCAGAATTTCACCTCATAGTTTTGAGATGTTTTCCATAAGACCACAACAAGTTTACTCCTTTTGTTGTTGGTTTTCCAACAACTCCGTTTGACCCTTCTCCTAAGGATGTTTTTTAAGCTCTTTTGTAGAAGAAGTCGGCATTTTCTTCTCCATTCTTTCAATTATCTATCTTCTATTTGTTTGAAATATGCCCTAGAGGCAATAATAAAAGGAATATTATTATATTTCCTTGTTCATGATAATTGTCTTTTATTCATGCTATAGTTGTGTTATCCGGAAATCGTAATACATGTGTGAATACATAGACACCAATATGTCCCTAGTAAGCCTCTAGTTGACTAGCTCGTTGATTAACTAATAGTCATGGTTTCCTGACTATGGGCATTGGATGTCATTGATAACGAGATCACATCATTGGGAGAATGATGTGATGGACAAGACCCAATCCTAAGCATAGCACAAGATCGTGTAGTTCGTTTTGCTAGAGCTTTTTCCAATGTCAAGTATCTTTTCCTTAGACCATGAGATCGTGTAACTCCCGGATTGTTGGGGAACGTAGTAATTTCAAAAAAATTCCTACGCACACGCAAGATCATGTGATGCATAGAAACAAGGGGAGAGTGTGATCTACATACCTTGTAGATCGACAACGGAAGCGTTTGGTTGATGTAGTCGTACGTCTTCACGGCCCGACCGATCAAGCACCGAAACTACGGCACCTCCGAGTTTTAGCACACGTTCAGCTCGATGACGATCCCTGGACTCCGATCCAGCAAAGTGTCGGGGAAGAGTTCCGTCAGCACGACAGCGTGGTGACGATCTTGATGTACTACTGTCGCAGGGCTTCGCCTAAGCACCGCTACAATATTATCGAGGACTATGGTGGCTGGGGGCGCCGCACACGGCTAAGAATAAGATCACGTGGATCAACTTGTGTCTATGGGGTGCCCCTTGCCTCGGTATATAAAGGATGGAGGAGGAGGAGGCCGGCCAAGGCAATTGGTGCGGCCAGGATGTGGAGTCCTACTAGGACTCCAAGTCCTAGTAGGAGTCCACCAAGAGGGGAGGAAGGGAGAAGGAAGTGGAGGAGAAGGAGAGGTGGCCGGCCCCCTTTTCCCTAGTCCAATTCGGACTAGAGGGGAGGGGGCGCAGCAGCCCCTTGGCCCTTTCTCCTCTTCCCACTAAAGCCCATCAAGGCCCATTGCTTCTCCCGTAACTACCCGGTACTCCGAAAAATACCCGAATCACTCAGAACCTTTTCGATGTCCGAATATAGTCATCCAATATATCAATCTTTATGTCTCGACCATTTCTTGACTCCTCGTCATGTCGCCGATCTCATCCGGGACTCCGAACTCCTTCGGTACATCAAAACTCATAAACTCATAATATAACTGTCATCGAAACCTTAAGCGTGCGGACCCTACGGGTTCGAGAACAATGTAGACATGACCGAGACATGTCTCCGGTCAATAACCAATAGCGGGACCTGGATGCCCATATTGGCTCCTACATATTCTACGAAGATCTTTATCGGTCAGACCGCATAACAACATACGTTGTTCCCTTTGTCATCGGTATGTTACTTGCCCGAGATTCGATCGTCGGTATCCAATACCTAGTTCAATCTCATTACCAGCAAGTCTCTTTACTCGTTCTGTAATACATCATCCCGCAACTAAGTCATTAGTTGCAATGCTTGCAAGGCTTAAGTGATGTGCATTACCGAGAGGGCCCAGAGATACCTCTCCGACAATCGGAGTGACAAATCCTAATCTCAAAATACGCCAACCCAACATGTACCTTTGGAGACACCTGTAGAGCTCCTTTATAATCACCCAGTTACGTTGTGACGTTTGGCAGCACACAAAGTGTTCCTCTGGTAAACGGGAGTTGCATAATCTCATAGTCATAGGAACATGTATAAGTCATGAAGAAAGCAATAGCAACATACTAAACGATCGGGTGCTAAGCTAATGGAATGGGTCATGTCAATCAGATCATTCACTTAATGATGTGATCCCGTTAATCAAATAACAACTCCTTGTTCATGGTTAGGAAACATAACCATCTTTGATTAACGAGCTAGTCAAGTAGAGGCATACTAGTGACACTTTGTTTGTCTATGTATTCACACAAGTATTATGTTTCCGGTTAATACAATTCTAGCATGAATAATAAACATTTATCATGATATAAGGAAATAAATAATAACTTTATTATTGCCTCTAGGGCATATTTCCTTCAGTCTCCCACTTGCACTAGAGTCAATAATCTAGTTCACATCGCCATGTAATTTAATAGTTCACATCACCATGTGATTAACACCCGTTGTTCACATCGATATGTGACCAACACCCAAAGGGTTTACTAGAGTCAGTAATCTAGTTCACATCGCTATGTGATTAACACCCAAAGAGTACTAAGGTGTGATCATGTTTTGCTTGTGAGATAATTTTAGTCAACGGGTCTGTCACATTCAGATCCGTAAGTATTTTACGAATTTCTATGTCAACAATGCTCTGCACGGAGCTACTCTAGCTTATTACTCCCACTTTCAATATGTATCTAGATCAAGACTTAGAGTCATCCAGATCTATGTCAAAACTTGTATTGACGTAACCTTTTACGACGAACCTTTTTGTCACCTCCATAATCGAGAAATATTTCCTTATTCCACTAAGGATAATTTTGACCAATGTCCAGTGATCTACTCTTAGATCATTATTGTACTCCCTTGCTTAACAGACTGTAGGGTATACAATAGATCTGGTACACATCATGGCATACTTTATAGAACCTATGGCTGAGGCATAGGGAATGACTTTCATTCTCTTTCTATCTTCTGCCGTGGTCGGGCTTTGAGTCTTACTCAATTTCATACCTTGTAACATAGCCAAGAACTCTTTCTTTGACTGTTCCATTTTTGAACTACTTCAAAATATTGGCAAGGTATGTACTCATTGAAAAAACTAATCAAGCGTCTTGATCTATCTCTATAGATTTTGATGCTTAATATGTAAGCAGCTTCACCGAGGTCTTTCTTTGAAAAACTTGTTTAAGAACACTCCTTTATGCTTTGCAGATTAATTCTACATTATTTCCGATCAACAATATGTCATTCACATATACTTATCAGAAATGTTGTAGTGCTCCCACTCACTTTCTTGTAAATACAGGCTTCATCGCAAGTCTGTATAAAACTATATGCTTTGATCAACTTATCAACGCATATATTCCAACTCCGAGATGCTTGCACCAGTCCATAGATGGATCGCTGGAGCTTGCATATTTTGTTAGCACCTTTAGGATTGACAAAACCTTCTGGTTGTATCATATACAACTCTTCTTTAATAAATCTATTAAGGAATGCAGTTTTGTTTATCCATTTGCCAGATTTCATAAAATGCGGCAATTGCTAACATGATTCGGACAGACTTAAGCATAGATACGAGTGAGAAACTCTCATCGTAGTCAACACCTTGAACTTGTCGAAAACCTTTTGCGACAATTCTAGCTTTGTAGATAGTAACACTACTATCAGCGTCCATCTTCCTCTTGAAGATCCATTTATTCTCAATTGATTGCCGATCAGTGGGCAAGTCAACCAAAGTCCATACTTTGTTCTCATACATGGATCCCATCTCAGATTTCATGGCTTCATGCCATTTTGCGGAATCTGGGCTCACCATCGCTTCTTAATAGTTCGTAGGTTCGTCATGGTCAAGTAGCATGACCTCCAGAACAGGATTACCGTACCACTCTGGTGCGGATCTCACTCTGGTTTACCTACGAGATTCGGTAGTAACTTGATCTGAAGTTACATGATCATCATCATTAGCTTCCTCACTAATTGGTGTAGTAGTCACAGGAACAGATTTTTTGTGATGAACTACTTTCCAATAAGGGATAAGGTACAATTACCTTATCAAGTTTTCTACTTTCCTCCCACTCACTTCTTTCAAGAGAAACTCCTTCTCTGGAAAGGATCCATTCTCAGCAACGAATTTGCCTTCGGATCTGTGATAGAAGGTGTACCCAACATTTTTATTTTGGGTATCCTATGAAGACGCACTTCTCCGATTTGGGTTTGAGCTTATCAGGTTGAAACTTTTTCATATAAGCATCGCAACTCCAAACTTTAAGAAACGACAGCTTAGGTTTCTTGCCAAACCATAGTTCACACGGTGTCGTCTCAACGGATTTAGATGGTGCCCTATTTAACGTGAATGCAGCTGTCTCTAATGCATAACCCCAAAACGATAGTGGTAGATCGGTAAGAGACATCATAGATCGCACTATATCTAATAAAGTACGGTTATGACGTTCGGACACACCATTACACTATGGTGTTCTAGGTGGCGTGAGTAGTGAAACTATTTCACATTGTTTTAATTGAAGGCCAAACTCGTAACTCAAATATTTTACCTCTGCGATCATATCGTAGAAACTTTTATTTTCTTGTCATGATGATTTTCCACTTCACTCTGAAATTCTTTGAACTTTTCAAATGTTTCAGACTTATGTTTCATCAAGTAGATATTCCCATATCTGCTCAAATCATCTGTGAAGTTCAGAAAATAACGATACTTGCCGTGAGCCTTAACACTCATCGGACCGCATACATCAGTATGTATTATTTCCAATAAGTCAGTTGCTCGCTCCGGAGAACGGAGTCTTAGTCATCTTGCCCATGAGGCATGGTTCGCAAGCATCAAGTGATTCATAATCAAGTGATTCCAAAATCCCATCAGCATGGAGTTTCTTCATGCGCTTTACACCAATATGACCTAAACGGCAGTGCTACAAATAAGTTGCACTATCATTATTAACTTTGCATCTTTTGATTTCAATATTATCATTATGTGTATCACTACGATCGAGATCCAATGAACTATTTTCATTGGGTGTGTAACCATATAAGGTTTTATTCATGTAAACAGAACAACAATTTATTCTCTTACTTAAATGAATAACTGTATTAGAATAAACATGATCAAATCATATTCATGCTTAACGCAAACACCAAATAACACTTATTTAGGTTCAACACTAATCCCGAAAGTATAGGGAGTGTGCGATGATGATCATATCAATCTTGGAACCACTTCCAACACACATCGTCACTTCACCCTTAACTAGTCTCTGTTTATTCTGCAACTCCCGTTTCGAGTTACTAATCTTAGCAACTGAACTAGTATGAAATACTGAGGGGTTGCTATAAACACTAGTAAAGTACACATCAATAACATGTATATCAAATATACTTATGTTCACTTTGCCATCCTTCTTATCTGCCAATCACTTGGGGTAGTTCCGCTTCCAGTGACCAGTCCCTTTGCAGTAGAAACACTTAGTCTCAGGCTTAGGACCAGACTTGGGCTTCTTCACTTGAGCAGCAACTTGCTTGCTGTTCTTCTTGAAGTTCCCCTTCTTCCCTCTGCCCTTTTCTTGAAACTAGTGGTCTTGTCTACCATCAACACTTGATGTTTTTCTCAATTTCTACCTTCGTCAATTTCCGCATTACGAAGAGCTTGAGAATCGTTTCTGTTATCCCTTGCATATCATAGTTCATCACGAAGTTCTACTAACTTGGTGATGGTGACTAGAGAATTCTGTCAATCACTATCTTATCTGGAAGATTAACTCCCACTTGATTCAAGCGATTGTAGTACTTAGACAATCTGGGCACATGCTCACTAGTTGAGCGATCTCCTCCATCTTTTAGCTATAGAACTTGTTGGAGACTTCATATCTCTCAACTCGGGTATTTGCTTGAAATATTAACTTCAACTCCTGGAACATCTCATATGCTCCATGACGTTCAAAACGTCTTTGAAGTCCTCATTCAAAGCCATTAAGCATGGTGCACCAAACTATCAAGTAGTCATCATATTGAGCTAGCCAAACGTTCATAATGTCTGCATCTGCTCCTGCAATAGGTTCGTCACCTAGTGGTGCATCAAGGACATAATTATTTTATGCAGCAATGAGGATAAACCTCAGATCACGGATCCAATCCGCATCGTTGCTACTAACATCTTTCAACACAATTTTCTCTAGGAACATATCAAAATAAACACAGGGAAGCAACAACGCGAGCTATTGATCTACAACATAATTTGTAAAATACTACCAGGACTAAGTTCATGATAAATTTAAGTTCAATTAATCATATTACTTAAGAAATCCCACTTAGATAGACATCCCTCTAATCCTCTAAGTGATTACGTGATTCAAATCAACTAAACCATGTCCGATCATCACGTGAGATGGAGTAGTTTCATTGGTGAACATCGCTATGTTGATCATATCTACTATATGATTCACGCTCGACCTTTCGGTCTCCGTGTTCCGAGGCCATATCTGTATATGCTTGGCTCGTCAAGTATAACCTGAGTATTCCGCGTGTGCAACTATTTTGCACCCGTTGTATTTGAACGTAGAGCCTATCACACCCGATCATCACGTGGTGTCTCAGCACAAAGAACTTTCGCAACGGTGCATACTCAGGGAGAACACTTCTTGATAATTAGTGAGAGATCATCTTATAATGCTACCGTCAATCAAAGCAAGATAAGATGCATAAAAGATAAACATAACATGCAATCAATATAAGTGATATGATATGGCCACCATCATCTTGTGCTTGTGATCTCCATCTTCGAAGCACCGTCATGATCACCATCGTCACCGGCGCGACACCTTGATCTCCATCGTAGCATCGTTGTCGTCTTGCCAATCTTATGCTTCCACGACTATCACTACCGCTTAGTGATAAAGTAAAGCATTACAGCGCGATTGCATTGCATACAATAAAGCGACAACCATATGGCTCCTGCCAGTTGCCGATAACTCGGTTACAAAACATGATCATCTCATACAATAAAATTTAGCATCATGTCTTGACCATATCACATCACAACATGCCCTGCAAAAACAAGTTAGACGTCCTCTACTTTGTTGTTGCAAGTTTTACGTGGCTGCTACGGGCTTAAGCAAGAACCAATCTTACCTACGCATCAAAACCACAACGATAGTTTGTCAAGTTGGTGTTGTTTTAACCTTCGCAAGGACCAGGCGTAGCCACACTCAGTTCAACTAAAGTTGGAGAAACTGTCACCCGCTAGCCACCTTTGTGCAAAGCACGTGGGGAGAACCGGTCTCGCGTAAGCGTACGCGTAATGTCGGTCCGGGCCGGTTCGTCCAACAATACCGCCGAACCAAAGTATGACATGCTGGTAAGCAGTATGACTTATATCGCCCACAACTCACTTGTGTTCTACTCGTGCATATAACATCATCATATAAAACCTAGGCTCGGATGCCACTGTTGGGGAACATAGTAATTTCAAAAAATTTCCTACGCACACGCAAGATCATGTGATGCATAGCAACGAGGGGAGAGTGTGATCTACGTACCTTGTAGATCGACAACGGAAGTGTTTGGTTGATGTAGTCGTACGTCTTCACGGCCCGACCGATCAAGCACCGAAACTACGGCACCTCCGAGTTTTAGCACACGTTCAGCTCAATGACGATCCCCGGACTCCGATCTAGCAAAGTGTCGGGGAAGAGTTCCGTCAGCACGATGCCATGGTGACGATATTGATGTACTACTGTCGCAGGGCTTTGCCTAAGCACCGCTACAATATTATCGAGGACTATGGTGGCTGGGGGCACCGCACACGGCTAAGAATAAGATCACGTGGATCAACTTGTGTCTATGGGGTGCCCCTTGCCTCAGTATATAAAGGATGGAGGAGGAGGAGGCCGGCCAAGGCAATTGGTGCGGCCAGGATGTGGAGTCCTACTAGGACTCCAAGTCCTAGTAGGAGTCCACCAAGAGGGGAGGAAGGGAGAAGGAAGTGGAGGAGAAGGAGAGGTGGCCGGCCCCCTTTTCCCTAGTCCAATTCGGACTAGAGGGGAGGGGGGGCGCAGCAGCCCCTTGGCCCTTTCTCCTCTTCCCACTAAAGCCCATCAAGGCCCATTGCTTCTCCCGTAACTACCCAGTACTCCGAAAACTACCCGAATCACTCGGAACCTTTTCGATGTCCGAATATAGTCATCCAATATATCAATCTTTACGTCTCGACCATTTCGAGACTCCTCGTCATGTCCCCGATCTCATCCGGGACTCCGAACTCCTTCGGTACATCAAAACTCATAAACTCATAATATAACTGTCATCGAAACCTTAAGCGTGCGGACCCTACGGGTTCGAGAACAGTGTAGACATGACCGAGACACGTCTCCGGTCAATAACCAATAGCGGGACCTGGATGCCCATATTGGCTCCTACATATTCTATGAAGATCTTTATCGGTCAGACCGCATAACAACATACGTTGTTCCCTTTGTCATCGGTATGTTACTTTCCCGAGATTCGATCGTCGGTATCCAATACCTAGTTCAATCTCGTTACTGGCAAGTCTCTTTACTTGTTCTCTAATACATCATCCCGCAACTAACTCATTAGTTGCAATGCTTGCAAGGCTTAAGTGATGTGCATTACCGAGAGGGCCCAGAGATACCTCTCCGACAATCGGAGTGACAAATCCTAATCTCGAAATACGCCAACCCAACATGTACCTTTGGAGACACCTATAGAGCTCCTTTATAATCACCCAGTTACGTTGTTACGTTTGGCAGCACACAAAGTGTTCCTCTGGTAAACGGGAGTTGCATAATTTCATTGTCATAGGAACATGTATAAGTCATGAAGAAAGCAATAGCAACATACTAAACGATCGGGTGCTAAGCTAATGGAATGGGTCATGTCAATCAGATCATTCACTTAATGATGTGATCTCGTTAATCAAATAACAACTCCTTGTTCATGGTTAGGAAACATAACCATCTTTCATTAACGAGCTAGTCAAGTAGAGGCATACTAGTGACACTTTGTTTGTCCATGTATTCACACAAGTATTATGTTTCCGGTTAATACAATTGTAGCATGAATAATAAACATTTATCATGATATAAGGAAATAAATAATAACTTTATTATTGCTTCTAGGGCATATTTCCTTCATGGATACCGTAGGGGTGCTTTGGGTGTACCAAACGTCACAACGTAACTGGGTGACTATAAAGGTATACTACGGGTATCTCCGAAAGTGTCTGTTGGGTTGACACGGATCGAGACTGGGATTTGCCACTCCGTATGACGGAGAGGTATCTCTGGGCCCACTCGGTAATGCATCATCATAATGAGCTCAAAGCGACCAAGTGTCTGGTCACGGGATCATGCATTACGGTACGAGTAAAGTGACTTGCCAGTAACGAGATTGAATGAGGTATTGGGATACCGACGATCGAATCTCGGGCAAGTAACGTATCGATTGACAAAGGGAATTGTATACGGGGTTGCGTGAATCCTCGACATCGTGGTTCATCCGATGAGATCATCGAGGAGCATGTGGGAGCCAACATGGGTATCCAGATCCCGCTGTTGGTTATTCACCGGAGAGCCATCTCGGTTATGTCTACATGTCTCCCGAACCCGTAGGGTCTACACACTTAAGGTTCGGTGACGCTAGGGTTGAAGAGATATGTATATGCAGTAACCCGAAAGTTGTTCGGAGTCCCGGATGAGATCCCGGACATCACGAGGAGTTCCGAAATGGTCCGGAGGTAAAGAATTATATATAGGAAGTGCTATTTCGGCCATCGGGACAAGTTTCGGGGTCACCGGTATTGTACCGGGACCACCGGAAGTGTCCCGGGGGTCCACCGGGTGGGGCCACCTATCCCGGAGGGCCCCATGGGCTGAAGTGGGAGGGGAACCAGCCCCTAGTGGGCTGGTGCGCCCCCCCTTGGGCCTTCCCTCTACGCCTAGGGTTGGGAACCCTAGGGTGGGGGGCGCCCCACTTGCCTTGGGGGGCACTCCACCCCCTTGGCCGCCGCCCCCTTGGGAGATTGGATCTCTAGGGCCGGCGCCCCCCCTGGGGACCCTATATATAGAGGGGGGCGGGAGGGCAGCCACACCCATGCCTTTGGTGCCTCCCTCTCCCTCTCCAACACCTCCTCCTCCTCCATAGAGCTTGGCGAAGCCCTGCCGGAGTACTGCTGCATCCACCACCACGCCGTCGTGTTGCTAGATCTTCATCAACCTCTCCTTCCCCCTTGCTGGATCAAGTAGGAGGAGACGTCACGCTGACCGTACGTGTGTTCAACGCGGAGGTGTTGTCCGTTCGGCGCTAGGATCTCCGGAGATTTGGATCACGTCGAGTACGACTCCCTCATCCCCGTTCTTTGAACGCTTCCGCTCGCGATCTACAAAGGTATGTAGATGCATCTGATCACTCGTTGCTAGATGAACTCATAGATGGATCTTGGTGAAACCGTAGGAAATTTTTTGTTTTCTGCAACGTTCCCCAACAGTGGCATCATGAGCTAGGTCTATGCGTAGTTCTCTTTGCACGAGTAGAACACAATTTGTTGTGGGCGTAGATGTTGTCAACTTTCTTGCCGCTACTAGTATTATTTTGCTTCAGCGGTATTGTAGGATGAAGCGGCCCGGACCGACCTTACACGTATGCTTACGTGAGACTGGTTCCATCGACTGACATGCACTAGTTGCATAAGGTGGCTAGCAGGTGTCTGTCTCTCCCACTTTAGTTGGAGCGGATTCGATGAAAAGGGTCCTTATGAAGGGTAAATAGAAGTTGACAAATCACGTTGTGGCTTTTACGTAGGTAAGAAAACGTTCTTGCTAGAACCCTATTGCAGCCACGTAAAACTTGCAACAACAATTAGAGGACGTCTAACTTGTTTTTGCAGCAAGTGCTTTGTGATGTGATATGGCCAAAGTTGTGATGAATGATGAAAGATATATATGTGATGTATGAGATCATGTTCTTGTAATAGGAATCACGACTTGCATGTCGATGAGTATGACAACCGGCAGGAGCCATAGGAGTTGTCTTTATTTTTTGTATGACCTGCGTGTCATTGAGAAACGCCATGTAAATTACTTTACTTTATTGCTAAACGTGTTAGCCATAGTAGTAGAAGTAATAGTTGGCGAGAAACTTCATGGAGACACGATGATGGAGATCATGGTGTCATGCCGGTGACAAGATGATCATGGAGCCCCAAGATGGAGATCAAAGGAGCTATGTGATATTGGCCATATCATGTCACTATTATTATTTGATTGCATGTGATGTTTATCATGTTTTTGCATCTTGTTTACTTAGAACGATGGTAGTAAATAAGATGATCCCTCATAATAATTTCAAGAAAGTGTTCCCCCTAACTGTGCACCGTTGCGACAGTTCGTTGTTTCGAAGCACCACGTGATGATCGGGTGTGATAGATTCCAATGTTCACATACAACGGGTGTAAGACAAATTTACACATGCAAACACTTAGGTTGACTTGACGAGCCTAGCATGTACAGACATGGCCTCGGAACACAGAAGACCGAAAGGTCGAGCATGAGTCGTATAGAAGATACGATCAACATGAAGATGTTCATCGATGTTGACTAGTCCGTCTCACGTGATGATCGGGCACGGCCTAGTTAACTCGGATCATGTCATACTTAGATGACTGGAGGGATGTCTATCTGAGTGGGAGTTCATTATATAATTTGATTAGATGAACTTAATTATCATAAACTTAGTATAAAATCTTTACAATATGTCTTGTAGATCAAATGGCCCACGTTGTCCTCAACTTCAACGCGTTCCTAGAGAAAACCAAGCTGAAAGACGATGGCAGCAATTATACGGACTAGGTCTGGAACCTGAGGATCATCCTCATAGATGCCAAGAAAGATTATGTCCTAGAAGCACCGCTAGGTGACGCACCCGTCCCACAGAACCAAGACGTTATGAACGCTTGGCAGACACGTGCTGATGACTACTCCCTCGTTCAGTGCGGCATGCTTTACAGCTTAGAACCAGGGCTCCAAAAGCGTTTTGAGAGACACGGAGCATATGAGATGTTCAAAGAACTGAAAATGGTTTTACAAGCTCATGCCCGGGTCGAGAGATATGAAGTCTCCGACAAGTTCTTCAGCTGTAAGATGGAGGAAAATAGTTCTGTCAGTGAGCACATACTCACTATGTCTGGATTACATAACTTCTTAACTCAGCTAGGAGTTAATCTCCTGGATGACGTGGTCATTGACAGAATCCTTCGTCGCTTCCACCGAGCTACAAGAGCTTTGTGATGAACTTCAATATGCAGGGGATGGAAAAGACCATTCCTAAGGTATTTTCAATGCTGAAATCAGCAGAGGTAGAAGTCAAAAAGGAACATCAAGTGTTGATAGTCAATAAAACCACCAAGTTCAAGAAAGGCAAGGGTAAAAGGAACTTCAAGAAGGACGGCAAGGGAGTTGCCGTGCCAGGTAAGCAAGCTGCCAGGTAGAAGCCAAAGAATGGACCCAAGCCCGAGACTGAGTGCTTTTATTGCAAGGGAAGTGGTCACTGGAAGCGGAACTGCCCCAAATACTTAGCGGACAAGAAGGCCGGCAACACAAAAGGTATATGTGATATACATGTAATTGATGTGTACCTTACCAGTATTCGTAGTAGCTCCTGGGTATTTGATACCGGTGCGGTTGCTCACATTTGTAACTCAAAGCAGGAGTTGCGGAATAAACGGAGACTGGCGAAGGACGAGGTGACGATGCGCATCGGGAATGGTTCCAAGGTCGATGTGATCGCCGTCGGCACGCTACCTCTACATTTACCCACGGGATTAGTTTTAAACCTCAATAATTGTTATTTAGTACCAGCTTTGAGCATGAACATTGTATCAGGATCTCGTTTAATTCGAGATGGCTACTCATTTAAATCCGAGAATAATGGTTGTTCTATTTATATGAGAGATATGTTTTATGGTCATGCTCCTATGGTGAATGGTTTATTCTTAATGAATCTCGAGCGTAGTGCTACACATATTCATAGTGTGGATACCAAAAGATGTAAGGTTGATAATGATAGTCCCACATACTTGTGGCACTGCCGCCTTGGTCACATAGGTGTCAAACGCATGAAGAAGCTCCATGCAGATGGACTTTTAGAGTCTCTTGATTACGAATCATTTGACACGTGCGAACCATGCCTCATGGGTAAGATGACCAAGACTCCGTTCTCAGGAACAATGGAGCGAGCAACCAACTTGTTGGAAATCATACATACTGATGTGTGTGGTCCAATGAGTGTTGAGGCTCGCGGTGGTTATCGTTATGTTCTCACCCTCACTGATGACTTGAGTAGATATGGGTATGTCTACTTAATGAAACACAAGTCTGAAACCTTTGAAAAGTTCAAGGAATTTCAGAGTGAGGTTGAGAATCAACGTGACAGAAAAATCAAGTTTTTGCGATCAGATCGTGGAGGAGAATACTTGAGTCACGAATTTGGTACACACTTAAGAAAATGTGGAATAGTTTCACAACTCACGCCGCCTGGAACACCTCAGCGTAATGGTGTGTCCGAACATCGTAATCGCACTCTATTGGATATGGTGCGATCTATGATGTCTCTTACCGATTTACCGCTGTCATTTTGGGGCTATGCTTTAGAGACTGCCGCATTCACTTTAAATAGGGCTCCGTCGAAATCCGTTGAGACGACACCGTATGAATTATGGTTTGGGAAGAAGCCTAAGCTGTCGTTTCTAAAAGTTTGGGGATGCGATGCTTATGTCAAGAAACTTCAACCTGAAAAGCTCGAACCCAAGTCGGAAAAATGCGTCTTCATAGGATACCCTAAAGAAACTATTGGGTATACCTTCTACCTCAGATCCGAAGGCAAGATCTTTGTTGCCAAGAATGGATCCTTTCTAGAGAAAGAGTTTCTCTCGAAAGAAATAAGTGGGAGGAAAGTGGAACTTGATGAAGTATTACCTCTTGAACCGGTAAGTAGCGCAGCTCAAGAAAATGTTCCTGAGGTGCCTGCACCGACTAGAGAGGAAGTTAATGATGATGATCATGAAACTTCAGATCAAGTTGCTACTGAACTTCGTAGGTCCACAAGGACACGTTCCGCACCAGAGTGGTACGGCAACCCTGTCTTAGAAATCATGTTGTTGGACAACGGTGAACCTTCGAACTATGAAGAAGCGATGGTGGGCCCCGATTCCAACAAATGGCTTGAAGCCATGCAATCCGAGATAGGATCCATGTATGAAAACAAAGTGTGGACTTCGACAGACTTGCCCGATGATCGGCGAGCGATAGAAAACAAATGGATCTTTAAGAAGAAGACGGACGCGGATGGTAATGTTACCATCTATAAAGCTCAACTTGTCGCTAAGGGTTATCGACAAGTTCAAGGGGTTGACTATGATGAGACTTTCTCTCCCATAGCGAAGCTGAAGTCCGTCTGAATCATGTTAGCAATTGCCGCATACTATGATTATGAGATATGGCAAATGGATGTCAAAACGGCATTCCTTAACGGTTATCTTAAGGAAGAACTGTATATGATGCAGCCGGAAGGTTTTGTCGACCCTAAGAATGCTAACAAGGTATGCAAGCTCCAGCGATCCATTTATGGGCTGGTGCAAGCATCTCGGAGTTGGAACATTCGCTTTGATGAGATGATCAAAGCGTTTGGGTTTATGCAGACTTATGGAGAAGCCTGCGTTTACAAGAAAGTGAGTGGGAGCTCTGTAGCATTTCTCATATTATATGTAGATGACATACTTTTGATGGGAAATGATATAGAACTTTTGGACAGCATTAAGGCCTACTTGAATAAGAGTTTTTCAATGAAGGACCTTGGAGAAGCTGCTTATATATTAGGCATAAAGATCTATAGAGATAGATCAAGACGCCTCATAGGTCTTTCGCAAAGCACATACCTTGATAAGATATTGAAGAAGTTCAATATGGATCAGTCTAAGAAGGGGTTCTTGCCTATGTTGCAAGGTATGAAATTGAGCTCAGCTCAATGTCCGACCAGGGCAGAAGATATAGAAGAGATGAGTGTCATCCCCTATGCCTCAGCCATAGGGTCTATTATGTATGCCATGCTGTGTACCAGACCTGATGTAAACCGTAAGTTTGGTAGGAAGATACCAAAGTAATCCCGGCAAGGAACACTAGACAGCGGTCAAGAATATCCTGAAGTACCTGAAAAGGACTAAGGACATGTTTCTCGTTTATGGAGGTGACGAAGAGCTCGTCGTAAAGGGTTACGTCGATGCTAGCTTTGACACAGATCTGGATGACTCTAAGTCACAAACCGGATACGTGTATATGTTGAATGGTGGGGCAGTGAGCTGGTGCAGCTGCAAGCAGAGCGTCGTGGCGGGATCTACATGTGAAGCGGAGTACATGGCAGCCTCGGAGGCAGCACATGAAGCAATTTGGGTGAAGGAGTTCATCACCAACCTAGGAGTCATACCCAATGCGTCGGGGCCGATCAAACTCTTCCGTGACAACACTGGAGCTATTGCACTTGCCAAGGAGCCCAGGTTTCACAAGAAGACCAGGCACATCAAGCGTCTCTTCAACTCCATCCGTGAAAATGTTCAAGATAGAGACATAGAAATTTGTAAAGTGCATACGGATCTGAATGTCGCAGATCCATTGACTAAACCTCTTCCACGAGCAAAACATGATCAACACCAGAACTCTATGGGTGTTCTATTCATCACAATGTAACTAGATTATTGACTCTAGTGCAAGTGGGAGACTGTTGGAAATATGCCCTGGAGGCAATAATAAAAGGATTATTATTATATTTCCTTGTTCATGATAATTGTATTTTATTCATGCTATAGTTGTGTTATCCGGAAATCGTAATACATGTGTGAATACATAGACACCAATATGTCCCTAGTAAGCCTCTAGTTGACTAGCTCGTTGATTAACTGATAGTCATGGTTTCCTGACTATGGGCATTGGATGTCGTTGATAACGAGATCACATCATTGGGAGAATGATGTGATGGACAAGACCCAATCCTAAGCATAGCACAAGATCGTGTAGTTCGTTTTGCTAGAGCTTTTTCCAATGTCAAGTATCTTTTCCTTAGACCATGAGATCGTGTAACTCCCGGATACCGTAGGGGTGCTTTGGGTGTACCAAACGTCACAACATAACTGGGTGACTATAAAGGTATACTACGGGTATCTCCGAAAGTGTCTGTTGGGCTGACACGGATCGAGACTGGGATTTGTCACTCCGTATGACGGAGAGGTATCTCTGGGCCCACTCGGTAATGCATCATCATAATGAGCTCAAAGTGACCAAGTGTCTGGTCACGGGATCATGCATTACGGTACGAGTAAAGTGACTTGCCGGTAACGAGATTGAACGAGGTATTGGGATACTGATGATCGAATCTCGGGCAAGTAACGTACCGATTGACAAAGGGAATTGTATACGGGGATGCGTGAATCCTCGACATCGTGGTTCATCCGATGAGATCATCGAGGAGCATGTGGGAGCCAACATGGGTATCCAGATCCCGCTATTGGTTATTGACCGGAGAGCCATCTCGGTTATGTCTACATGTCTCCCAAACCCGTAGGGTCTACACACTTAAGGTTCGGTGACGCTAGGGTTGTAGAGATATGTATATGCAGTAACCCGAAAGTTGTTCGGAGTCCCGGATGAGATCCCGGACGTCACGAGGAGTTCTAGAATGGTCCGGAGGTAAAGAATTATATATAGGAAGTGCTATTTCGGCCATCGGGACAAGTTTCGGGGTCACCGGTATTGTACCGGGACCACCGGAAGGGTCCCGAGGGTCTACCGGGTGGGGCCACCTATCCCGGAGGGCCCCATGGGCTGAAGTGGGAGGGGAACCAGCCCCTAGTGGGCTGGTGCGCCCCCCCTTGGGCCTTCCCCCTGCGCCTAGGGTTGGGAACCCTAGGGTGGGGGGCGCCCCACTTGCCTTGGGGGGCACTCCACCCCCCTTGGCCGCCGCCCCCTTGGGAGATTGGATCTCCAGGGCCGGTGCCCCCCCTGGGGACCCTATATATAGAGGGGGGAGGGAGGGCAGCCGCACCGATGCCTTTGGTGCCTCCCTCTCCCTCTCCAACACCTCCTCCTCCATAGAGCTTGGCGAAGCCCTGCCGGAGTACTGCTGCATCCACCACCACGCCGTCGTGTTGCTGGATCTTCATCAACCTCTCCTTCCCCCTTGCTGGATCAAGTAGGAGGAGATGTCACGCTGACCGTATGTGTGTTGAACGCGGAGGTGTCGTCCGTTCGGTGCTAGGATCTCCGGTGATTTGGATCACGTCGAGTACGACTCCCTCATCCCCGTTCTTTGAACGCTTCCGCTCGCGATCTACAAAGGTATGTAGATGCATCCGATCACTCGTTTCTAGATGAACTCATAGATGGATCTTGGTGAAACCGTAGGAAAATTTTTGTTTTCTGCAACGTTCCCCAACACTATTTTCTTCTTCCGGAGGTCTTGTGATGTTGCTCTTTTCAATCATCATCTCGAATTGTGAAGATCATGTTCTTTTCGTGCTTATCCATTTAATCGGAGTGTGTGCCCGCTGCTCAAGTTCTTTCATTTTATCAAGCCTCGCATATCTTTCCAACCGGTGTGTTGTTCGAATTTGTTCTTCCTTCTTCCTTTTTCCTAACGGAGTGCTTTCAACTTCGCTCATTCTCGTTGCACTCTATCTTTCAATTTGTTCAACCTCTCAAGGCTCGTGGTTTCACTCGTTTGTCAAGGAAGCAACTTAGCTTTACCTCTTCTCTTTCTCTTCTGTTTTCCCTACGGTGCCATTCTAGATCTCGGGACGAGATCCTCTCGTAGTGGTGGAGTGTTGTAACGCCCCGTGACCGATGTGCCAGGTGTCCTCCAGTTATTCGCTGTTGTTGCCTTGTCATTGCTTGCGTGTCATGCATCTCATATCATGTCATCATGTGCATTTCATTTGCATACATGTTCGTCTCATGCATCCGAGCATTTTCCCCGTTGTCCGTTTTGCAATCCGGCGCTCCTATGTCATCCGGTGTCCCTTTCTACCTCTTTTCGTGTGCGGGTGTTAAACATTTTCGGATTGGACCGAGACTTGTCATGCGGCCTTGGTTTACTACTGGTAGACCGCCTGTCAAGTTTCGTACCATTTGGACTCTGTTTGATACTCCAACGGTTATCCGAGGGACCAAAAAGGCCTCGTGTGTGTTGCAGCCCAACACCCCTCCAAAGTGGCCCAAAGCCCAGCTAAACCCCCTCCATCATCTCGGTCGTTTGATCACGATCGTGTGGCCGAAAACCACATCTCGTTTGGACTCTCCTAGCTCCCTCTACCTATATATATGTGGCCTCCCCCGAAAAATCCGCGGTACAAACCCTAGATCCCTCCCTCTCCTCGTGCGCCGGACACAAACCTCGCCGACGGACATGTCCGACTTACCTCCGCCGCCGCCACATGTCCGCCTCCCGTTGGCCGCCGCCCGTGCCCACTTCGCCGGCCCGGGAGCCCGCAGCCGGCCCCCGAAGCCCATCGTGCCAGCACCGCCGCCCAGATCCCGCGCCTCCTCACCGCAGAGATTCGCCGCCCTTCGCCCGACTGGTCGCCGGCACAGCAGCTCGCCGGACCACCGTGCCTCGCCTCCCCATCGTCCCTGCACCTCGCCGGAGGCTGTCACGCTCCTCATCGCCGACGCAAGTGCCGCCCGCCGCCTCCATGACACCCCATGCCTCCTGCCTACTCCGGTTGCCGCCCGCAGTCCGCAGCCACGCCGGAATGCCCCTCGCTGGAGTCCAGTGATGCCGCCATTGCCATGGATCGGGAGGAGTCGATCCAGCCGACCCTCCATTCGCCTCGTTGACTTCGCCTTCATGGGCCCCGCGGCCCAGCTCCGTCCCCGCCGGCCCGTTCCCTCCAGCCCAGGCCGCCTCCTCTCCGCATGGGCCAAGCCCAAGGTGAGCAAACCCCTATCCTCTGCCTCGTGCGTGTTTTAGTTTTTGACGCTCGTCGTGAAACTGCTAAGTCCTAGTAATTTTATGCCTACTTCATTGCATCATAACTTCCTCACCATGGCTCCGATTCGTGCGTGTAGCATATCAAAATGTTCGTCTCGACGAGTACATCATTTCATCTCATTGCATCATTTTCATTTGAGTTCATCTTGATGCCCGAAATGTCGTTGGAAGAGGGCTATGTGATGATTATTTCAGATCTGTTTCAGCAAATGCACTTTTGTCATTTTTGCCATGACTAATGTGTGCATGCTATGATCCTGAGCTCTACATGTGTTTTGTTATATGCCATGCCATCTCTACATGGGTGTATGCCATGTATTTTTGTGATCTTTGTGGTGACTAGCACAACCATGCAAAGTAGCTTACTCAATGATGCTGATTTCAGGGACTTAGAATTTCACTAAGTCCTTGCCCTGTCCTTATTTTATGCCATATGTTCATGTTGTTTCCTAGTGATCCGTGCCTCTTTTGAGGATGATCAGTAAGGATGTTTTGTTAATATTGTGGTTCTATATCCATCCATGTCTTTGTTTGCAATTATGGAGCACCCTAGCTTGAGTCAATCGAGCTCTACTTTTGCTATAAAATGTTCCTGGCAGATTTTTAACATGTTTAGCAATTTTGCCGAGCTTGTTGTTGTTGATCCGTGCATGCTCTGATGTTGTTCTTGCCATGTCTAGCTTCTATGCCATGTCTTCTTGTTGGGTGTATGCTTAGATTATCATGCCATGCTTTGTAGTGAGTGCATCGAGTTCGTAAACATGCCTACTTGTTCACTGTTTTGCCATGCTCCAGTTTTTCACCAAGTCTGAATCTGTTTATGTTTTTGCTATGTTCACATGCTTGCTATTGTATTTTCTGATCCCTTTTGGCTCAAGGTCACTAAGGGACTTTTGTTATGTGCTTTGAGTAGCTTCATGCCATGCCTTTCCTTGCCATGATATGTTCCTGTAGCATGTAGTTTTCATGCTCTAAACATTGCTTCCTGATGATAAATTCATGTTTTGTTGTTATTTCACCAAGTCTGAAACCTGTTATCATTTGCAATTTTGTCATGCTTGTTTGAACCTGTTAATGAGTGAATTAGCCGTAGCTCGGTGTTCATCTTTTGTCAAGATTCATGAGTGGATCCCTACCATGTGTTTTGTTGCCATGTTTGAGTGCAGTAGCTTATTTATCTTGATGCATTTAGAAGGCTACTTGCTGTTAATCGCAGACCGGTGCCATATTTGTTTTGCTTGCCATTTCCAAACCGTGCATCCGATTCCGGTGATCTTTATATTGATTTCAACCAAAATCACCTCCCCTTTCCAGTGGCACTCTTGGATTTCCAAGTTGAGACCAGGTTCAAGCATTTCCTTTCCAAATCATGCATATGCATCACATGCCGCATCCCGCATATCATGCCATGTTAATGTGTTGGTTGTTTACTATGTTGTGTGCTTCTTTCCGATGTGGCTTCTTCGGGTTGGTTCCGATTACGTCGCGTTTGTGAGGACCCGTTCGACTACGTCCGTTTGTCTTCTTCATGGACTCGTTCTTCTTCCTTGCGGGATTTCAGGCAAGATGACTGTATCCTCGAAATCACTTCTATCTTTGCTTGCTAGTTGCTCGCTCTTTAGCTATGCCTATGATGCGATACCTACCACTTGCTTATCATGCCTCCCATATTGTTAAGCCAAGCCTCTAACCCACCTTGTCCTAGCAAACCGTTGTTTGGCTATGTTACCGGTTTGCTCAGCCCCTCTTATAGCATTGTTAGTTGCAGGTGAAGATTGGAGCATTGTTCCAAGTTTGGAACATGGATATTTTGTTGGGATATCACAATATCTCTTATTTAATTAATGCATCTATATACTTGGTAAAGGGTGGAAGGCTCGGCCTTATGCCTGGTGTTTTGTTCCACTCTTGCCGCCCTAGTTTCCGTCATATCGGTGTTATGTTCCTGGATTTTGCGTTCCTTACACAGTTGGGTTATAATGGGAACCCCTTGACAGTTCGCTTTGAATAAAACTCCTCCAGCAAGGCCCAACATTGGTTTTACCATTCGCCACCTAGCCTCTTTTTCCCTTGGGTTAGGCCAGCCCAAGGGTCATCTTTATTTTAAACCCCCGGGCTAGTGCTTGTCTAAGTGTTGGTCCCACCCAGAGCATCGTGTGGGGTCGTCCCTTGGCAACTTGGGTTACGTTGGCTACCGTACGCTTAGCTTATCCGGTGTGCCCTGAGAACGAGATATGTGCAGCTCCTATCGGGATTTGTCGGCACAGCGGGTGGTCTTGCTGGACTTGTTTTACCATTGTCGAGGATGTCTTGTAACCGGGATGCTGAGCCTGATCGGATTGTCTTGGGAGAAGGAATATCCTTCGTTGACCGTGAGAGCTTGTGATGGGCATTTGAACTTTCGAAAGTCGTGCCCGCGGTTATGGGCAGATGGGAATTTCTTAATGTCCAGTTGTAGAAAACCTGAAGTTGATCTTAATTAAAATGCACCAACCGCGTGTGTAACCGTGATGGTCTCTTCTCGGCGGAGTCCGGGAAGTGAACACGGTGTTGGAGTTATGCTTGACGTAGGTTGTTCTAGGATCACTCCTTGAACATAGTTTCTCGATCGTGCGTTGCCTTCTCTTCTCGCTCTCTTTTGCGTATGTTAGCCACCATATATGCTAGCCGCTTGCTGCAGCTCAACCTCATACCTTTTACCCTTCCTATAAGCTTAAATAGTCTTGATCGCGAGGGTGTGAGATTGCTGAGTCCCCGTGACTCACAGATACTTCCAAAACCAGTTTGCAGGTCTGATGATACCGAGCAGGTGACGCAACCAAGCTCAAGGAGGAGCTCGACGAAGATCTTGTCCTTTGTGTTGTTTCGTTCTAGTTGATCAGTAGTGGAGCCCAGTTGGGGTCGATTGGGGATCTGTGTAGCTTTTGGGGTAGTCTTCTTTTATTTTGGTTCCGTAGTTGGACCTTGATTGTATCTGGATGTTGTAATGCTTTATTCATGTAATTGTGTGTGAAGTGGCGATTGTAAGCCAACTATGTATCTCTTTCCCTTATGTATTACATGGGTTGTGTGAAGATTACCTCACTTGCGACATTGCTTTAAATGCGGTTATGCCTCTAAGTCGTGCTTCGACACATGGGAGATATAGCCGCATCGAGGGCGTTACAACTAAAAAGAAAGATGATGAAGAATTTGAACGCTTTGCTGAAATGCTGAGGCCAGTCTTTTTGCGTACTCGCTTGACTGATATCTTGAAAATGCCTCCTTATGCAAAGTATATGAAAGACATCATCACCAATAAGAGAAAAATACTGGAAGCTGAAATATCCACCATGCTTGCTAATTATACTTTTAAAGATGGAGTACCTAAAAAACTTGGAGATCCGGGAATACCAATTATACCTTGCTCCATCAAAAAGAATTATGTGAAAACTGCTTTATGTGATTTACAAGCTAGTGTTAGTTTTATGCCTTTCTCTTTATATAAAAGACTTGATTTGAATAAACTCATACCTACTAAAATATCCTTGCAAATGGCTGACAAATCAACTGCCATACCTATCGGTATTTGTGAGGATGTGCCCATTGTTGTTGCTAATTAATGTTACTATTTTGACTGACTTTGTTATACTTGAGATGCCCGAGGACAACAACATGTTGCTTATCCTTGGTAGACCCTTCTTGAATACTGCAGGGGTTGTTATTGATTGCAATAAAAGCAAGATCACTTTTCATATCAATGGTAATGAGCATACGGTGCACTTTCTGAAGAAACAGTTCCAAGTGAATGGTATTAATGTTATTGAAAAATCTCCAACAATGAATGGTATTACTGCAGGGGTTGTTATTGATTGCAATAAAAGCAAGATCACTTTTCATATCAATGGTAATGAGCATACGGTGCACTTTCCGAAGAAACAGTTCCAAGTGAATGGTATTAATGTTATTGAAAAATCTCCAACAATCACTATTGGAAGTTTTCAAATACCTCTACCTACTGCCAAAAATAAATATGAAATGCTTATTGTTGGGGACTTTCATATCCCCGTTGAGGTAACTTAGTGATTTACGATAGTTCTTCGGTTTCATGCTAATCTAAAGTGGTTGTTAATAAGACTTGATCAACCTTATTAATGGATCATTTTTTAGAGGTATGAAGTTGATGAATTTAGTAAGCACTACCTTCTGTCCCTATCTTTTTTTGTTTTTATTAGTTAAATAAAATAAAATGCCATGTTTTGTATGTTTTCTGAATTTCCCGTGCAATAAAAAATGACCCAAAAATAAAAGTTGTCAGAATTCCCTGAAAATTTAATACAATTTTTTTCTGAATATTAAGAATTTCTGGTGCAAATAACATCAGAGGGAGATGCACCAGGTGGACACAACCCACCTGGGCGCGCCAGGACCCCCAGGCGCGCCCTGGTGGGTTGTGGTCCCCATGTGGGCCCCCTCACTTATCTCTTCACACCACATCATCACCTACCTCCAGAAAAAATTCACCATTGTTCTCTCTCCCGTGTTCTTGCTCTCAAACCCGTGGATTTCGATCTCTTTGCTCGAAGCTCCGTTTCCAAACTGTTTTGGGAGATTGTTGCTTGGTATGTGACCCCACTGTTTGTCCAATTAGTTTTTTTAGTGGTTTATATTTTGAATAATTAGCTACTCTTGGTGCTGCTATAGATAAGCTTGCATGTTGAATTCCTAGAGTTCTAAGTAGTTTGAATGCTTGCTATGGCCTCTATGTATCCCTATGAGTAGCTGCTATCAATCTTGTAAAGTTTTGTTGATAAATTTTTGTCACCCAAAAATTTTCAAAAAATTGTACGCGAACATGATGAACCTATTTGGAAGGAGTTCTTCGACGAGGAGATCCTTGAGGGCATGTTCTAGTGACAGCTACGCTCGTAGGTCTTATGTTGAACCAAGTGAAAGTTCCATTCGAGATGTCGCCACCAAAACATGTGTATGGCCATGCGATGATTATATGGTGCATGTGGGCATTAAGGAGGAATTTGAGCAATATGTTCACAATGACGGTCTCGATCCCTAAATTTTAGATAAGCGCGATCAACACCGAACTCTCACTGAATCATTTGTCAAAGGATTTAAATTTCATCCACATGAGTCTAGGGTGTCATTTAAAATGTATGAAAATCCATTCACCATATCACTAGAGAGATTTGCTCATCACTGCAAACTCCCATTCTGGGGTTCGCTTGACGAACCGCCGAGGTCTGAGTACCAATCATTCTTGACTAGTCTTTGCTACAGTGAGACGAGGGGAGTGACACAAGGTAGAATAAAGAGCATTCATTTTCCCGCAATTCAATGCTTTGCTTTATTCAATGGGAAATGTATTGTAGGCAAGCAAGATTATAGTACACTTTGTGCTCCAGACTTGAGCCTCATACGCGCTGCTCTCACTGGTGATAGACGTTATAATCTTGGGGCGATTGTTGCACGCAGGTTACAACACAACACTAATAGTGGTTGTTTCTATGGTGGAATTTATGCCACGCATTTAGCAAGAGAGCTAGGTGTTTCACCTTTGCCCTTTGACCCTATCCTACCCATACAATATTTGGACTTTGATGCTATGAAAAATCATAAGATCCTTAAAGGAGATATTCATAATTTCAGTTATAAATTATTGTTTAACCAAGCATCTGTTGTGCACACATATTTGCCTGCGCCTGCTCTCTTTGATTATCACAACAGGGGAAGATATTTTGTTCTTGAGAGTGAGGCACGTGCCCACGATGCGGCGGTTGAGGCAGCACGACAGGCTGAGGCATCCGCACCAAGAGCCTCCGTGAGCTACCACGCTGACTACTATCCAGGCTACTGATCGATTACCAAGCTAGGCCAAAAGCCTAAGCTTGGGGGAGTACGTGTTTTCCACCGACATTACATTCATGTTCACACATTTCATTCCAGTTGTCGGTATCCACACTTTTTCATTGTATTATCCATGTTAAATTTATTTTCTCGCTTTCTTTTTGTGTGTTTGAAAAACCTTAGAAAAACAAAAAAAAAAGTTGTAGTTAGTTTACTTTCCATGCATGCTTACTTGTGGCACTAAAAAGAAAACTCAAAAAGATTTCCTTGTTCTTCTTTTGCTTGTTGGGAGCTTTCCCGTGTAAATAGTTTTTCTCGTTTTTGCTTTTCCCATTTATTTGCTTGTTCAAGAAAACCAAAAACTCTGATACGTCTCCAACGTATCTATAATTTTTGATTGTTCCATGCTATTATATTATCTGTTTTGGATGTTTAATGGGCTTTAATATAGCTATTTATATTATTTTTGGGACTACCCTATTAACCGAAAGCCCAGTGCAAATTGCTATTTTTTTTGCCTATTTTAGTGTTTCGCAGAAAAGGAATATCAAATGGAATCCAAACGAAATGAAACCTTCGCGAGGATCTTTTTTGGAACAAACGTGATCCATGAGACTTGGAGTGGACGTCAAGGAAGCAGCGAGGCGGCCACGAGGTCGGAGGGCGCGCCCAGGGGGGCCAGGAGCGCCCCCCACCCTCGTGGGCCCCTCGCAGCTCCACCGACCTACTTATTTCACCTATATATGCTCTTATACCCTGAAACCTTCGGGGAGAGCCACAAAACACCTTTTCCACCGCCGCAACCTTCTGTACTCGTGAGATCCCATCTTGGGGCCTTTTCCGGTGATCTGCCGAAGGGGGATTCGATCACGGAGGGCTTCTACATCAACACCATAGCCTCTCCGATGATGTGTGAGTAGTTTACCACAGACCTTCAAGTCCATAGTTATTAGCTAGATGGCTTCTTCTCTCTCTTTGGATCTCAATACAAAGTTCTCCTCGATCTTCTTAGAGATCTATTTGATTTAACTCTGTTTGCTATGTGTTTGACGAGATCCGATGAATTGTGGGTTTATGACTTGATTATCTACGAATATTATTTGATTCTTCTCTGAATTCTTATATGCATGATTTGATTTCTTTGCAAGTCTCTTTGAATTATCAGTTTGGTTTGGCCTACTAGATTGATCTTTCTTTCAATGGGAGAAGTGCTTAGCTTTGGGTTCAATCTTGAGATGCTCGATCCTAGTGACAGAAAGGGAAATGACACGTATTGTATTGTTGCCATCGAGGATAAAAGATGGGGTTTATATCATATTGCTTGAGTTTATCCCTCTACATCATGTCATCTTTCCTAATGAGTTACTCCGTTCTTATGAACTTAATACTCTAGATGCATGCTGGATAGCGGTCGATGTGTGGAGTAATAGTACTAGATGCAGAATCGTTCCGGTCTACTTGTCACAGACGTGATGCCTATATTCATGATCATTGCCTTAGATATCATCATAACTATGCACTTTTCTACCAATTGCTCGGCAGTAATTTGTTCACCCACCATAATACATGCTATCTTGAGAGAAGCCACTAGTGAAACCTATGGGCCCTGGGTCTACTTTACATCATATAAGTTCCCAACCTACAATTCTAGTTTACTATTTATTTTGCAATCTTTATTTTCCAATCTATATCACAAAAATACCAAAAATATTTATCTTATTATCTCTATCAGATCTCACTCTCGTCAGTGACCGTGAAGGGATTGACAACCCCTTTATCACGTTGATTGTGAGGTTCTTGTTTGTTTGTGCAGGTACAACGGGATTTGCGTGTAGTCTCCTACTGGATTGATACCTTGGTTCTCAACAACTGAGGGAAATACTTACGCTACTGATACGTCTCCAACGTATCTATAATTTTTGATTGTTCCATGCTATTATATATTCTATTTTGGATGTTTAATGGGCTTATTTATACACTTTTATATTATTTTTGGGACTAACCTATTAACCGGAGGCCCAACCCAAATTGCTGTTTTTTTGCCTATTTCAGTGTTTCGCAGAAAAAGAATATCAAACGGAGTCCAAACGGAATGAAACCTTCGGGAGCATGATTTTTGGAACAAACGTGATCTAGAGGACTTGGAGTGGACGTCAAGCAATCAACGAGGAGGCCACGAGGCAGGGGGTGTGTCTACCCACCTGGGCGCGCCCTCCACCCTTGTGGGCCCCTCGTGGCTCCACTGACCTACTTCTTCCTCCTATATATGCCTACATACCTTGAAAACATCGGGGAGAACAACGAAAACCTAATTCCACCACCGCAACCTTCTGTACCCATGAGATCCCATCTTGGGGCCTTTTCCGGCGCTCCGCCGGAGGGGGCATTGATCACGGAGGGCTTCTACATCAACACCATAGCCTCTCCGATGATGTGTGAGTAATTTACCTCATACTTTCGGGTCCATAGTTATTAGCTAGATGGCTTCTTCTCTCTCTTTGGATCTCAATACAAAGTTCTCCTCGATTCTCTTGGAGATCTATTCGATGTAATCTTCTTTTGCGGTGTGTTTGTTGAGATCCGATGAATTGTGGGTTTATGATCAAGATTATCTACGAACAATATTTGAATCTTCTCTGAATTCTTTTATGTATGATTGGTTATCTTCGCAAGTCTCTTCGAATTATCACTTTGGTTTGGCCTACTAGATTGATCTTTCTTGCAACGGGAGAAGTGCTTAGCTTTGGGTTCAATCTTGCGGTGCTCGATCCCAGTGACAGTAGGGGAAACGACACATATTGTATTGTTGCCATCAAGGATAAAAAGATGAGTTTTATGTCATATTGCATGAGTTTATCCCTCTACATCATGTCATGTTGCTTAAAGCGTTACTCCATTCTTATGAACTTAATACTCTAGATGCATGCTGGAGAGCGGTCGATGTGTGGAGTAATAGTAGTAGATGCAGGCAGGAGTCGGTCTACTTGTCACGGACGTGATGCCTATATACATGATCATAACTATATATTCTCATAACCATGCTCAATTCTATCAATTGCTCGACAGTAATTTGTTCACCCACCGTAATACTTATGCTATCTTGAGAAAAGCCACTAGTGAAACCTATGGCCCTAGGGTCTATTTTCCATCATACAAGTTTCCAATCTATTTTATTTTGCAATCTTTACTTTCAATTTATATCATAAAAATACCAAAAATATTTATCTTATTATTATTATCTCTATCAGATCTCACTCTTGCAAGTGGCTGTGAAGGGATTGCCAACCCCTTTATCGCGTTGGTTGCGAGGTTATTATTTGTTTGTGTATGTACGAGGTGACTCGCGCGTGGTCTCCTACTGGATTGATACCTTGGTTCTCAAAAACTGAGGGAAATACTTATGCTACTTTGCTGCATCACCCTTTCCTCTTCAAGGGAAAACCAATGCATGCTGAAGAGGTAGCAAGAAGGATTTCTGGCGCCATTGTCGGGGAGATCTACGCCAAGTCAAGACATACCAAGTACCCATCACAACTCTTATCCTTCGCATTACATTATTTGCCATTTGCCTCTCGTTTTCCTCTCCCCCACTTCACCCTTGCCATTTTATTCGCCCTCTTTTCCGTTCTCCTCTTTTCCGCTTGCCTCTTGTTGCTTATTTCCCTTATGGCCCTGCCTAGATTTGGTGATCTTCACCTTAAAAGGTTGGAAGAGATTGAAAGCAATGTCAGAAGCTTTATGACTTTACAATTTGAGCATAATAATTTCTTTAGAAATGAGCTCAAGGAACAAAAAGGCTTTATGGAGTACATGAATAAGGAACTTGATGACATGTCTAAGGAATTTTATGGTTTGAAATCTCAGATTGCTCACTTTGAAAAATTAATAGCTGAAATTTCGGATAAGCAGGCCACCTTAGTTAATAAGATGGCCGCCAAGCCGGAAAGTTTTCATGATAATAAGGATGAAGATATAAAAGTGATTGATGTGTCCCCTATTAAATCCTTGTTTTGCAATATGAATCTTGATAATGATGGGACTGGAGATGAGTCAACTTTAGTTAGAAGGCGTCCCAAAAATTCAGAGTTTTTAGATCTTGATGCAAAAATTAGTAAAAGTGGGATTGAAGATGTTAAAACTTTAGATAGCAATGAACCCACTATATTGGATTTCAAGGAATTTAATTATGATAATTGCTCTTTGATAGATTGTATTTCCTTGTTGCAACCCGTGCTAAATTCTCCTCATGCTTATAGTCAAAATAAAGCTTTTTACTAAACATATCGTTGATGCTTTGATGCAATATTATGAAGAAAAACTTGCGTTGGAAGTTTCTATCCGTAGAAAACTTTATGATGAATGGGAACCTACAATTAAAATTAAAATTAAAGATCATGAATGCTATGCTTTGTGTTATTTGGGTGCCAGTGTTTCCACGATCCCAAAAACTTTGTGTGATTTGCTATGTTTCTGTGAATTTGATGATCGTTCTTTAAACTTGCACCTTGCGGATTCCACTATTAAGAAACCTATGGGAAGAATTAATGATGTTCTTATTGTTGCAAATAGGAATTATGTGCCCGTAGATTTCATTATTCTTGATATAGATTGCAATCCTTCATGTCCTATTATTCTTGGTAGACCTTTCCTTAGAACGATTGGTGTAATTATTGATATGAAGGAAGGGAATATTAGATTCCAATTTCCGTTAAGGAAAGGCATGGAAAACTTCCCTAGAAAGAAAATTAAATTACCATATGAATCTATTATGAGAGCCACTTATGGATTGCCTACCAAAGATGGCAATACCTAGATCTATCCTCGCTTTTATGCCTAGCTAGGGGCGTTAAACGATAGCGCTTGTTGGGAGGCAACCCAATTTTATTTTTATTCCTTGATTTTTGTTCCTATTCAGTAATAAATAATTTACCTAGCGTCTATTTTGATTGTGTTTTTTGTGTTTAATTAGCGTTTGTGCCAAGTAGAACTGTTGGGAAGACTTGGGGAAAGTCTTTTTGATCTTGCTGTAAAAAACAGAAACTTTAGCGCTCACGAGACTAGCTACAACTTTAGCGCTCACGAGACTAACCCCTCCCCGATCCAGATAGGATCGGGGGCGTTCGTCGCCGCCGCCCGGAATCCACGCCAGGAGCCCCCCCTCGTCGGAACAACCTCGCCGCCCTCCCCGCCGGTCTCCCTCTGCCTCCTCTTGATCTGGATCGAGGGGATCCACCCCAGCCTCCTCCGCGCCTGTCCTCTCCCTCGCGCGACCCCACCTGGAGCTGCAGCCTCGCCTCAACGCCGCCCCGCGCCCGGAGCTTCCTCGTCGGAGCCCCTCCTCGCTGGACTGCCTCCTCCACGTCGCCGTCGTCCCCAACATCCTCCTCACCCTCCCGTTGCCTCGAACCCTACGGCCTTTGTGAGCTGCCACCGCCTTCCTTCTCCTCCTTCCCCTGTCGCCGCGCACATGCGCCCATGCTTGCGTCGCCCCGCTCCGCCCTGCCGCCTCGCTGCCCTGTGCGCCCACGCTCGCCCGCGGCTGCGCCACGAGCTTGCACGCGTCGTGGCCCCGCTGCGCTACCCGAGCCCCATCTCTGCCACTTCCCCATGCCGCTCCGCCCCGCTCCTGCTCATGGCCACGCGTCGTCTGCCGTCCCGCTTCGCTCTGCCCGTGGGCGCGCCCTGCCCTGCGCGGCCTCCCGCCGCTGCCACCCTCATGCCTCGCCTAGCTCCCGTCGAGCTCCGGCCGGCCCCGAGCCCCATGCAGCTTGCCGCTCCTGCTGCGGCCGCCGGCGCCCGCGACTCCCGCCGGCCGTTGCTGCCGCGCAGCCCCCCTCGCTTCCACCGCTGCTCGTCGCCGCCTCCCTACCGCTAGCCCCGCATCGCTCGCCGTTCGGGCGCAGCCCGCATGCCCGCGTGCCCGTTGGCCGCCCCGATTGGCTAGATGGGGCACAGACATGTGGGGCCCTAAAAAAGATTAAAAGAAAATGATAAAAATATTAATTAATTAGTTAATTAATTAATTAATTAAATTAACTAATTCTAATTAGATTAACCTAATTACTAATTAAACTAATTAATCTGTTTTAGTTAATCAGTCAATGACAGTGGGGCCCATACCCCTAATTAATCCTGATTAGGTTAATTAATATGTTTAATTAAAATGTGGCACTGTCCAGTGGGACCCACTGGTCAGGTTGACCAGTCAACCCCTGTTGACCGCTAACGTCAGCATGACGTCATGCTGATGTCATAAATCACATTTCGAATTAAATTAAATAATTAATTAAATTCCAAATTAATAAATTCTTTTGAAAATCATATCTTTTAATCCATAACTCGGATTAAATTATTTTCTACATGAAAGTTGCTCAGAACGACGAGACGAATCCGGATACGCACCCCGTTCGTCCGCGACGCATCCCTAGCATAGCAAACACGCAACTTTCCCCCTCTGGTTCATTTGTCCGAAAACGCGAAACACCGGGGATATTTTCCCGGATGTTTCCCCCCTTCACTGGTACCACCTCATACCGCGTTAGGGCACACCTAGCATCACGCTTTGTCATGTCATGCATCGGCTTGCACCTCTTTGCTTAATATTTATTGTTTCTTCCCCCTCTTCTCTCGCTAGACACCGAGACCGATGCCGCTGCTACCCAGTACGAGTACGGTGTTGACGACCCCTCTCTCTTGCCAGAGCAACCAGGCAAGCCCCCCCCTTGATCACCAGATATCGCCTATTCTTCTCTACTGCTTGCATTAGAGTAGTGTAGCATGTTACTGCTTTCCATTAATCCTATTCTGATGCATAGCCTGTCATTGTTGCTCTAGCTGTTGATACCTTACCTGCAATCCTAAATGCTTAGCATAGGATGCTAGATTATCATCAGTGGCCCTACACTCTTGTCCGTCTGACATGCTATACTACTGGGCCATGATCACTTCGGGAGGTGATCACGGGCATATGATATATACTTATACTGTTACATTACTTATGATACTGTTCGGAGATGGGGGCTGAAGGGGCAGGTGGCTCTATCTAGGTAGTGGTGGGCCTGAGTTCCCGATGGCCCCCGACTATTACTTTGTGGCGGAGCGATAGGGCAGGTTGAGACCACCTAGGAGAGAGGTGGGCCTGGCCCTGGTCGGCGTTCACGGATACTTAACACGTTTAACGAGATCTTGGTATTTGATCTAAGTCTGGCTACTGGCCTATACGCACTAACCATCTACGCGGGGACAGTTATGGGCACTCGACATCGTGGTATCAGCCGAAGCCTTCGTGACGTCAGCGATTGAGCGGCGCGCGGCGGATTGGAACGTAAGCCTGCTCTTGTATTAAGGGGGATAGTTCTGCTTCCGGCCGCCCTCGCAACATGCAGGTGTGCAATGGGCGATGGGCCTAGACCTCTGCGCCATAGGATTTAGACCGGCGTGCTGACCTCTCTGTTGTGCCTAGGTAGGGTTGTGACGTGTTGATCTTCCGAGGCCAGGCATGACGCAGGAAAGTGTGTCCGGCCAAATGGGATCGAGCGTGTTGGGTTATGTGGTGCACCCATGCAGGGAAGTTAATCTATTCGAATAGCCGTGATCTTCGGTAACAGGACGACTTGGAGTTGTACCTTGACCTTATGACAACTAGAACCGGATACTTAATAAAACACACCCTTCCAAGTGCCAGATACAACCGGTGACCGCTCTCTCACAGGGTGACGAGGGGAGGATCATCGGTTAGGATTATGCTATGCGATGCTACTGGGTGAACTTACCATCTACTCTCTTCTCCTGCTGCAAGATGGAGGTTACCAGAAGCGTAGTCTTCGAAAGGACTAGCTATCCCCCTCTTATTCCAGCATTCTGCAGTTCAGTCCACATATGATAGCCTTATTCCATTTGATACCAATGCATACATATGTAGTGTAGCTCCTTGCTTGCGGGTAGTTTGGATGAGTACTCACGGTTGCTTTTCTCCCCCTTTTCCTCTTTCCTATATCCAATTGCTGCAACCAGATGATGGAGCCCAGGAGCCAGACGCCACCGTCGACGACGATTACTACTACACTGGGGGTGCCTACTACTACGTGCAGCCCACTGACGGCGACTAAGAGTAGTTTAGGAGGATCCCAGGTAGGAGGCATGCGCCTCTTTCGATCTGTATCCCAGTTTGTGCTAGCCTTCTTAAGGCAAACTTGTTTAACTTATGTCTGTACTCAGATATTGTTGCTTCCGCTGACTCGTCTATGATCGAGCTCTTGTATTCGAGCCCTCAAGACCCCTGGCTTGTAATATGATGCTTGTTTGACTTATTTTTATTTGTAGAGTTGTGTTGTGATATTTTCCCGTAAGTCCCTGATCGTGATCGTACACATTTGCGTGTATGATTAGTGTACGGTCAAATTGGGGGCGTCACAAGTTGGTATCAGAGCCGACTGCCTGTAGGAATCCCCCTTCACAACTCCTTGGCCAAAGTCGAGTCTAGACATTATAAAACTTTTACTAATATGGATGTGTGCCTTACGGGCCCACGTCGCCATCTGGGTGGTATTAGGATTTTTTACTCCTCAATCCTTACTCTAGGACTCTAACCTCTCCCCTATTCTGGTTAAATGATCTTGCTAAAAAGACTAACTTTAGGTTCTCGAGAGACTTTCTCCCAGAGAGCCCCGCACTCCAGATGATCGCTTGCTGCACCAGAAGATTTCGAAGTTATTCTCCGATATTCTTTCGAGACTTGTGCCCGTTGCTTTTGCAATTCCCTACCACCAAATATCCTTTTGGATAAATACATACACTTGTCATTTATATAATCATTCCCCGTTGGTCTTGTTATTACAAAATACCCCGAAATTCTCTCCTTTGTCCTGAGAATACTTTGTGCCTACTGCCTTGAGTCCCTTGCTACATAAATACCCCTACGGATAATTGCTCGCACTTGCCGAGTATCTGCCCATCCCTAGTTGTTCATGTGTTTCACAATGGTCTTCAAAATACTATTTGATCCTCCAAAAAAATCCTTAGTAGCTTATTGCTCTGCAATACTTGTTTGCTTGCATTATGGATGCTTTCCATATGTCTGGCGATATTCGTTAGTATCCTTAGACACCGTCATTTTGATCCTATTGATTCAACATGAGTGCGAATGCACGCAATCATCAGTTGATCCTTTTAAATTATCTTTCTGGCTCAGACGTCATTTTTGAACATGAGCTTGTTCTCGACCAATCTGTTTACCGTCAATTGTACCCATAGGTCTACTGAACTTATCCACCCTTGATCAGAGCGTCTGCTTCTGATCCTTCTATTTGGAAAACATAATTCCTTTGATATCTAAGCATCGAATCATTCAGGTGTTCTATAATCTGATGCCTTGCATCCTTTCTTCAACTGATGGTGTGCCGATGCTCACATCAGCTCCGCTATGGACTGTCAGATCCTTTATTGGATTATTATTCGACAGTGTCCTCCTTATTCAGTAACCTTGTGAGCCTTTCCTCGGATACATAATGCTTTTGGTAAATTGTATCCTCTATTTTCTCAACCATGCTCTGTTTTCGAGCTGGTGGTATTTAAGATTGAAGCTTGTGGTATATGTTTCCACGATACCCTGACGGGTTGAACCTATGCCTTCCCCAAACTGTATGAACCAAAAGGTTTTCTCGGGTCATACTTATCTGGCATCGCACCAGGTAAAAACTTTCAACAACTAATGTCATTTTCAAAATACGAGAGGTGAATGAAAGGTTATATGTTGAACAAGTGGGAGTCGACCTTGAACCCTGTGTTCATGCCCATGGGCCCGATGTATACCTTATCATGGAAGCTTCTCTTAAAGTAATTATCCCCTTGTTATAAGTTCGTCATGTATCTATGTATTACAACTTCAAGGTACTGTAATTAACTCATTCTTTATTTATATTGGTGTTATACCTACTGTATTACAACTTCTCTATGGTTTATAAACTATTTTACTAGCCATAGATTCATCAAAATAAGCAAACAACACACGAAAAACAGAATCTGTCAAAAACAGAACAGTCTGTAGTAATCTGTAGCTAGCTCATGATCTGGAACCCCAAAAATTCTAAAATAAATTTCTGGACGTGAGGAATTTATCTATTAATCATCTTCAAAAAGAATTAACTAAATATCACTCTTAAAATAAAAATGGCAGCAGTTCTCGTGAGCGCTAAAGTTTCTGTTTTTTACAGCAAGTTCAACAAGACTTTCCCCAAGTCTTCCCAACGGTTCTACTTGGCACAAACACTAATTAAACACAAAAAACACAACCAAAACAGAGGCTAGATAATTTATTTATTACTAAACAGGAGAAAAAAGCAAGGAATAAAAATAAAACTGGGTTGCCTCCCAACAAGCGCTATCGTTTAACGCCCCTAGCTAGGCATAAAAAGCAAGAATAGATCTAGGTATTGCCATCTTTGGTAGGCAACCCATAAGTGGCTCTCATAATAGATTCATAAGGTAATTTAATCTTTTTTCTAGGAAAGTGTTCCATGCCTTTCCTTAATGGAAATTGGAATCTAATATTTCCTTCCTTCATATCAACAATTGCACCAATCGTTCTAAGGAAAGGTCTACCAAGAATAATAGGACATGAAGGATTGCAATATATGTCAAGAACAATAAAATCTACAGGCACATAATTCCTATTTGAAACAATAATAACATCATTAATTCTTCCCATAGGTTTCTTAATAGTGGAATCCGCAAGGTGCAAGTTTAGAGAGCAATCATCAAAATCACGGAAACCTAACAAATCACACAAAGTCTTTGGAATCGTGGAAACACTAGCACCCAAATCATATAAAGCATAGCATTCATGATATTTAATTTTAATTTTAATAGTTGGTTCCCACTCATCATAAAGTTTTCTAGCGATAGAAACTTCCAATTCAAGTTTTTCTTCATAAGATTGCATCAAGGCATCAACGATATGTTTAGTAAACGCTTTATTTTGACTATAAGCATGAGTAGCGCGGATTGCATCAAGGAAATACAATAAATCAAAGAGCAATTTTCATAGTTAAATTCCTTGAAATCCATAATAGTGGGTTTAGCAACATCTTGGGTTTTAATTTCTTCGATCCCACTTTTATCAAATTTAGCATCAAGATCAACAGATTCCGATTTCTTAGAACACCTTCTAGGTAAAGGTGGATCATATTCAGTCCCATAATTATCAAGATTCATATTGCAAAACAAAGATTTAATAGGGGACACATCATTAACTTTTAGATCTTCATCATTATTTTCATAGGAACTAGAAGAACACACTTTTATAAAGGCATCTTTCTTAGCACGCATCCTAGCGGTTCTTTCTTTGCACTCATCAATGGAAATTCTCAAGGCTTTGAGAGACTCATTGATATCATGCTTAGGAGGAATAGATCTAACTTTCAAAGAATCAACATCAAGAGAAATTCTATCAACGCTCCTAGCCAAATCATCAATTTTAAGCAATTTTTCTTCAATCATAGCATTAAAATTCTTTTGCTAAGTAATAAATTCTTTAATATTAGATTCAAAATCAGAGGGCATCTTATTATAATTTCCATAAGAATTGTTGTAGGAATTACCATAATTATTAGAGGGATTACTAGGATAAGGCCTAGGATTAAAATTTCCTCTATACGTGTTGTTACCAAAATTGTTCATACCAACAAAATTCACATCCATAGATTCATTATTATTCTCAATCAAAGTAGACAAGGGCATATCATTAGGATCAGAAGAAACACTCGTATTAGCAAATAGTTTCATAAGTTCATCCATCTTTCCACTCAAAACATTAATTTCTTCTATCGCATGCACCTTTTCTTAGTAGATCTTTCAGTGTGCCATTGAGAATAATTAACCATAATATTATCTAGGAGTTTAGTAGCTTCTCCTAAAGTGATTTCCATAAAAGTGCCTCCCGCGGCCGAATCTAAAAGATTTCTAGAAGCAAAATTCAATCCGGCATAAATTTTTTGAACAGTCATCCACAAATTTAAACCATGAGTAGGGCAATTACGTATCATTAATTTAATTCTCTCCCAATCTTGTGCCACATGTTCATGATCAAGTTGCTTGAAGTTCATAATATCGTTTCTAAGAGAGATGATCTTAGCGGGAGGAAAATACTTAGAGATAAAAGCATCTTTGCACTTATTCCATGAATCAATACTATTTTTAGGCAAAGACGAAAACCAAGCTTTAGCATGATCTCTAAGCGAAAAAGGAAATAGCTTCAATTTAAGAATATCATTATCCACATCTTTCTTCTTTTGCATGTTACACAAATCAACAAAGCTATTAAGATGGGTAGCGGCATCTTCACTAGGAAGGCCAGAAAACGGATCTTTCATGACAAGATTCAGCAAAGTAGTATTAATTTCACAAGATTCAGCATCGATAAGAGGAGCAATCGGAGTGCTAACAAAATCATTGTTGTTGGTATTGGTAAAGTCACACAATTTAGTGTTATCTTGAGCCATCGTGACAAGCAAGCAATCCAACACACAAGCAAACAAAAAGCAAACGGGTAAAAAGAGGCAAATAGAGAAAGAGAGGGAGGATAGAGAGAGAGGGCGAATAAAATGGCAAGGGTGAAGTGGGGGAGAGGAAAACGAGAGGCAAATGGCAAATAATGTAATGCGGGACATAAGGGTATGTGATGGGTACTTGGTATGTTGACTTTTGCGAAGACCTCCCCGGCAACGGCGCCAGAAATCCTTCTTGCTACCTCTTCAGCACTGCGTTGGTTTTTCCTGAAGAGGAATGGATGATGCAGCAAAGTAGCGTAAGTATTTCCCTCAGTTTTTGAGAACCAAGGTATCAATCAAGTAGGAGGCTACGCACAAGTCCCTCATACCTGCACAAAACAAATAAATCCACGCAACCAACGCAAATAGAGGTTGTCAATCCCTATGAGGCCACTTACGAGAGTGAGATTTGATAGATATGGTAAAGATAATATTTTTGGTATTTTTATGATAAAGATGCAAAGTAAAATAAAGGCAAAGTAAATAACAAAGTAGTAGGAGAACAATATGATGAAGATAGACCCAGGGGCCATAGGTTTCACTAGTGGCTTCTCTCGAGAGCATAAGTATTCTATGGTGGGTGAGCAAATTACTGTTGAGCAATTGACAGAATTGAACACAATTATGAGAATATCTAGGTATGATCATGTACATAGGCATCACGTCCGAGACAAGTAGACCGACTCCTGCCTGCATCTACTACTATTACTCCACTCATCGACCGCTATCCAGCATGCATCTAGAGTATTAAGTTAAAAACAGAGTAACGCCTTAAGCAAGATGGCATGATGTAGAGGGATAGACTCATGCAATATGAAGAAAACCCATCTTGTTATCCTCGATGGCAACAATACAATATGTGCCTTGCTGCCCTTACTGTCACCGGGAAAGGACACCGCAAGATTGAACCCAAAGCTAAGCACTTCTCCCATTGCAAGAAAGATCAATCTAGTAGGCCAAACCAAACTGGTAATTCAAAGAGACTTGCAAAGATAACCAATCATACATAAAAGAATTCAGAGAAGATTCAAATATTATTCATAGATAGACTTGATCATAAACCCACAATTCATCAATCTCAACAAACACACCGCAAAAAGAAGATTACATCGAATAGATCTCCACAAGAGAGGGGGAGAACATTGTATTGAGATCCAAAAAGAGAGAAGAAGCCATCTAGCTACTAACTATGGACCCGTAGGTCTAAGGTAAACTACTCACACTTCATCGAAGAGGCTGTGGTGTTGATGTAGAAGCCCTCCATGATCGATGCCCCCTCCGACGGAGCTCCGGAACAGGCCCCAAGATGGGATCTCATGGATACAGAAAGTTACAGCGGTGGAATTAGGGTTTTGGCTCATGTTTTGATCGTTTGGGGGTACGTGGATATATATATAGGAGGAAGAAGTACGTCGGTGGAGCAATAGGGGGCCCACGAGGGTGGGGGCGCGCCTTGTAGGGTAGGGCGCGCCCCCTACCTCGTGGCCTCCTGTTACGTGCCTTGGCGTAGGGTCCAAGTCTCCTGAGTTGTATTCGATGAGAAAATCACGTTCCCGAAGGTTTCATTCCGTTTGGACTCCATTTGATATTCCTTTCCTTCAAAACCCTAAAACAGGTAAAAAACAGCAATTCTGGGATGGGCCTCCGGTTAATAGGTTAGTCCCAAAAATAATATAAAAGTGGGTAATAAAGCCCAATAATGTTTTAAAACAATAAATAATATAGCATGGAGCAATAAAAAATTATTGATACGTTGGAGACGTATCAGTACCGACAGCTATGTTCTCTTTGGTTCGAATACGACCTATGTTTGAACAGGAAGCCCCCAAATGACCTTGAGAGTTGTTTAACAATGTTGATTCGAATACGATCCACGTCGGACCCAAAGGGGTTGAGATATGATTCGAATATGATCAAGAAGCCCCCTAGTGAGTTTGGCAGTGTGCCGATCAAAAGGGTACCGACAGCTATGTTCTCTTTGGTTCGAATACGGCCTATGTTTGAACAGGAAGCCCCCAAATGACCATAATAAGATAAGCCGTAAGGCAGGATACCCATGTTTGAACCGCGCATCATGCCAGCAAGTTCTCTTTTGGCAACCCTTAATTTGTTTGAGAACTCGAACTTGTGAGAGATTAATTCTTTTTGAACCGGAACTTTAAACCAGATTTGAGAGCTTCAAAGCTTTGTAAGAGACAAATTTACCTTGAGCCAGATGTTGAACCAGATTTGAAAGCTTCAAAGCCTTGCGGGAGAAAGGTGTCTCTTTGAACCGGATTTTAAATCGGAATCTTTAATTTGAACCGGCAATTTTTTGACGGCCTTTAAACTTTCATCAATATGGCGGTGGCCTCCGGAACCGGGTTATCCTTCCCTCCAATGACCCAGAGTTCCCGAGTCATGTCATTGTAGCCCTCGAGTCTCAAGACGACTTGAGGAGCTGGCTTGAGATTCTTCATATTTAACCGTGATATAAACCGGCATGAGTTATCCAATAACCTAGTGATATAATAATCCCTTTTTGCAGTGGACAATTTGTCCTACATTGGAAAACTTGCAAGCCAGAGTAATTGCTCTTTTAAAGAAAGCAATATATAATATAAAAATATACTGGATGGATTTCACTTGATATGTTAAGCCAGAAATTATCCGCCGCGGAGTTGATGATCACTATGGTGAAGTTAAAACCAATCACGAGCGAGTTGGTCACGGATGTAGACAGATGAGTCGGCCGAGGCATTGTAAACCGGTGCAGGCGAGCAAGTTATCCTCCGCGTTGTAAGTCGGTGCGGACGCGTGAACCGGCCGCAAGGGCGGATGGGCGAGTCGTCCGTGGCGTTGTAAGGCGGTGTGGACGGGCAAGTCGGCCATGGCATTGTAAGCCGGTGCAGGAGTCCGTTTAGTAAGGACGACCACCTGTGTCGAATGATGTTGGCACGCCTTCATCTCCGTAGTATAATGCCACTTTGTAAATAATTCTCCTGGTATTTTTCGGATGTTGATAGCATCTCATCTGAACATCTCCAGTAGCTACCCTTCCCTGATAATAGCTATACACGTGACCATACCATCAAGTACTGCCAACGCATATGGCAAAGTAAGCTGTGCGGATGGGCAAGTCGATCACAGGCGCGGTAAAACCGCGCGGACGGGTGGCTCGGCCTCGTTATGTTGATGTAAACTGGGTCGCAGAGGCCCAGCTTTGAAGTGAACAATTGTCCTGCATCGCAAGCCAGAGTAATTGTTCATTGACAAAGAGCAATATATGCTAATAAAATAAACTTAAACGGATAGATATCACCTGATTGTCCGGATGATGGATGATCGGTTCAACGCAATAGAAGCGGCGCAGGCAGACCGACGACTAAATATAGCTCGGGTGGCTCAACGCGGCAGAGGCAGCTCAACGCGGTCCCAGCAGCTCAACATAGCAGCGAAACAGAGGCATCACCATGGTGGCGGCTCAGAAACTGCAGCGGTAGCACGGTTGAGATGGCGGAGGCGACAACTTGAACAGCTTGAAACGGACACGAGTCGACCTGAGGGCAGGCGGCGGTTCAATGTGTGACGGTTTAATGCGGGACGGCTCACAAAACTTCTTCAGCCCCGGCGACTCAAAGAGGCGATACGGGTCATGGCAGAGGTGGCTCACGTTGCATCGGCGGGTTGAGGTGTGCTGGCGAAGCGCACTAATAGCAGAAGGGCTCAATACGGAGCGAGGCTGACGTGGCTCAACGTGTGGCGTGCTTGGCGGGCCATGGCAGCAGTGAGGAGGACCTCGGAAGCGGGTAAGGTGGCAGCTTACTGCAAAGGCCGTGTGATCGAAAGGGGGGCTTCGAGCGGCAGTGTTTTGGCATGTAAGCGCAACGGCGGCTCTCAGCAAAAATCCTCACAAGGCCGAGGCGGCTTAGAGCGAGGATGGGTGACGACGGTTCAATACAAAGGCACTTAGAGCAATGGCTTGACACGAAATCCTATGAGACGGTCGGCGACTCGCAACAGAGGCAAACAGAAGACGCAAGTGCAGCCGCTGTGGCGGCTCTCAGGCACCCATGGCCGGGGCGGCTCAGGCCCGGCCTGACGGAAAATTGGCGAGGAGTGGCCGGTTTGTCAGTGGAGGCCAAATCTTATGTCCCAATCCGTTCCGGGTCATCCTTGATCTGATTCCCACGTCATATCATCCGGATCATGACAAGCAGTTGAAATAGACCTGGAACAGTGGTCGGCGGGTGGATCACAGCAGCCCCAGAGGTGAGATATCCACGCTGGTCGCTGCTGTAACAGAGAAAAGGCAGAGCAGAAGACCCTGGTGAAACGGCATCCGACTCGGCAAGTTCTCCTTCTCCGGGTCGCAGTTGATTTGCAGAACCTACGTCCGTATAGCGTTTAAAATAGTCGGAATTATCACGGTAGATGTCCCTCCAAGAACTCAACATCACCGTGCGCAGGCCCCACTGTGGGCGCCAACTGTCGTGGAATTATCACGACAGATGTCCTTAGTGTGAGGACTTAGTCGCGAGGCCAACGCATCTATGTGGTAGCTTGAGAGGGGTTGGGTGGAATCAAGAGACACAAATAAGACAAGGATTTAGACAGCTTCGGGCCCCGGGAAACATTATCCGATAATAGCCCTACATGCTATTTGTGGCTAGATCTTATTATGCTCATGAGAGAGCCGCCGCATAAGCCGGCTCCCCCTTTGTGTCTAGCCCTAGAGATTGTTTGTTGCTTGTCCCTCTTTGGGAAGCCCTGCCCCTCCTTATATAAGTTAGAGGGGCGGGTTACATGTGGAGTCCTAGTGGGACTAGGACTAGTCTATCTTCTCTTACAAGTTGATTACAAGTCCGGGTCTTGCTTCCTCGTAAAGGAAATATTCATCATCCCTTTCCTCTTAATCCGGCCCATCATAACGTGAGTCGGCCTTTTGGTCTTTGGGCCTTGTTGTCCATCTGACCCGCTCGCCGGGTTTCTAATGAGTCGTCAAGATCGGGCAGGTTATCTGTGAATCGCCAAGCTCCGGGCGGGTCACCAGTGAGTCGCCAATTCCAGTCGGGTCATACCACGGGGTATATCCCCAACATGGACCTAGTCCGCATCATTGCTACTATCATCTTTCAACATAGTTTTTGCTCTAGGAACATATCAAAAATAAACAGGGAGCTACATCGCGAGCTATTGATCTACAACATAGTTATGCAAATACTATCAGGACTAAGTTCATGATAAATTAAAGTTCAATTAATCATATTACTTAAGAAATCCCACTTAGATAGACATCCCTCTAGTCATCTAAATGATCACGTGATCCAAATCAACTAAACCATGTCCGATCATCACGTGAGATGGAGTAGTTTTTAATGGTGAACATTCCTATGTTGATCATATCTACTATATGATTCACGCTCGACCTTTCGGTCTCCAGTGTTTCGAGGCCATATTTGCATATGCTAGGTCGTCAAGTTTTACCCGAGTATTCCGCGTGTACAAAACTGGCTTGCATCCGTTGTATGTGAACGTAGAGCTTATCACACCCGATCATCATGTGGTGTCTCGGCACGACGAACTTTGGCAACGGTGCATACTCAGGGAGAACATTTATACCTTGAAATTTAGTGAGAGATCATCCTATAATGCTACCGCCGAACTAAGAAAAATAAGATGCATAAAGGATAAACATCACATGTAATAAAAATATGTGACATGATATGGCCATCAACATCTTGTGCCTTTGATATCCATCTCCAAGGTACCGTCATGATCTCCATCGTCACCGGCATGACACCATGATCTCCATCATCTTGATCTCTACCAATGTATTGTCACATGGTCGTCTCACCAACTATTGCTATCGCATAGCAATAAAGTAAAGCAATTGTATGGCGCTTGCATCTTATGCAATAAAGAGACAACCATAAGGCTCCTGCCAGTTGCCGATAACAAAACATGATCTTCTTATACAACAATTTATATCTCATCACATATTGACCATATCACATCACAACATGCCCTGCAAAAACAAGTTAGACATCCTCTACTTTGTTGTTGCAAGTTTTACGTGGCTGCTACGGGCTGAGCAAGAACCGTTCTTACCTACGCATCAAAACCACAACAATATTTTGTCAAGTTAGTGTTGTTTTAACCTTCAACAAGGACCGGGCATAGTCACACTCGGTTCAACTAAAGTTGGAGAAACTGACACCCGCCAGCTGATACGTCTCCAACGTATCTATAATTTTTTATTGTTCCATGCTATTATATTATCTGTTTTGGATGTTACTGGGCTTTATTTTACACTTTTATATTATTTTTGGGACTAACCTATTAACCGGAGGCCCAACCCAAATTGTTGTTTTTTTGCCTATTTCAGTGTTTCGTAGAAAAGGAATATCAAATGGAGTCCAAACGGAATGAAACCTTCATGAACGTGATTTTTGGAACAAACGTGATCTAGAGGACTTGGAGTGGACGTCAAGCAAACAACGAGGCGGCCACGAGGCAGGGGGCGCGCCTACCCCCTAGGCGCGCCTCCCCCTTGTGGGCCCCTCGTTGCTCCACCAACCTACTTCTTCCTCCTATATATGTTAACATACCCCACAAACATCCAGGAGCACCACAAAACCCTATTTCCACCGCCGCAACCATCTATACCCAAGAGATCCCATCTTGGGGCCTTTTCCGGAGCTCCGCCGGAGGGGGCATTGATCACGGACGGCCTCTACATCAACTCCATGGCCCCTCCGATGATGTGTGAGTAGTTTACCTCAGACCTTCGGGTCCATAGTTAATAGCTATATGGCTTCTTCTCTCTCTTTGGATCTCAATACAAAGTTCTCCTCGATTCTCTTAGAGATCTATTCAATGTAACTCTTCTTTTTGCGGTGTGTTTGTCGAGATCCGATGAATTGTGGGTTTATGATCCAGATTATCTATGAACAATATTTGAATCTTCTCTGAATTCTTTTATGTATGATTGGTTTATCTTTGCAAGTCTCTTCGAATTATCAGTTTGGTTTGGCCTACTAGATTGATCTTTCTTGCAATGGGAGAAGTGCTTAGCTTTGGGTTCAATCTTGCGGTGCTCGAACCCAGTGACAGAAAGGGAAACGACACGTATTGTATTGTTGCCATCGAGGATAAAAAGATGGGGTTTACATCATATTGCATGAGTTTATCCCTCTACATCATGTCATCTTGCTTAAGGCGTTACTCTGTTCTTATGAACTTAATACTCTAGATGCATGCTGGATAGCGGTCGATGTGTGGAGTAATAGTAGTAGATGCAGGCAGGAGTCGGTCTACTTGTCACGGATGTGATGCCTATATACATGATCATGCCTAGATATTCTCATAATTATTCGCCTTTCTATCAATTGCTCAACAGTAATTTATTCACCCACCGTAATACTTATGCTATCTTGAGAGAAGCCACTAGTGAAACCTATGGCCCCCGGGTCTATTTTCCATCATACAAGTTTCCAATCTATTTTATTTTGCAATCTTTACTTTCAATCTATATCATAAAAATACCAAAAATACTTATCTTATCATTATCATCTCTATCAGATCTCACTCTTGCAAGTGGCTGTGAAGGGATTGACAACCCCTTTATCGCATTGGTTGCGAGGTTCTTATTTGTTTGTGTAGGTACGAGGTGACTCACGCGTGGTCTCCTACTGGATTGATACCTTGGTTCTCAAAAACTAAGGGAAACACTTACGCTGCTTTACTGCACCACCCTTTCCTCTTCAAGGGAAAACCAATGCAGTGCTCAAGAGGTAGCAAGAAGGATTTCTGGCGCCATTGCCGGGGAGTCTACGCACAAGTCAAGACATACAAAGTACCCAACACAAAATCTTATCCCTCGCATTACATTATTTGCCATTTGCCTCTCGTTTTCCTCTCCCCCACTTCACCTTTGTCGTTTTATTCGCCCTTTTTCCATTCGCCTTCTTCCCGTATGTATCTTTCTTTGTGTTTCCATGTGCCTTCTATTTGCTTGCATCTTTGCTTGCTAAAAATCTATTGATATGGATCCACTTAAAGTGTTCTACTTTGATCATCTTTGATCCTTATGCGCTCGTGCTGAAACCCCAACTAGCCTAGTTGATGGGAAATCTTTAGATGAGCATGCTCATCTTGTGCGTCACCGCTTGTTTGAAAAAGGGAGACTCTTATGGGGTCAAATAAACAGATTGCTATGTGATGCTTGGAATCTTTGTGAAATTTGTGATTTTACTTGTTGCTCTAAGAACCCTAAAAACACCTCCCCTACCTATGTGAGTTTAATGGTAATGAAATCTTATCTTCTTATGGAAAGGGTGTTTATAGTTACTACAATATCGAACAAATTGAAGAATTTGTTGCTTTTAAGGGTGCTTATGAAGTTGCTTCTTTGATTGAAAAGTATGATCTACGAATCTAAAAATTTTGACATACTTAAATATTACTATGAAAACTATGCTCGTAATGTCTATGTCAAAGAATTTATTGAAAGAATGACCGTTGCTTCGGAAGAAAATAATGATATGCATGAATCTATAGATAATTATGATTCTGATGATTTGATTGAAATATCCCTTGATGAACATGATGCTTGCTATTCTTGTGGCCATGATGCCAATATTTATGAAGATGAATTTGCTATAGTTCCTTATGTTAAACATGAGATTGTTGTTGTTGCACCCATACTTGATAGTTCCTTCGATGAAAAGCATGATTCAATGATGTTATTATAAATTCTCTTAATGTCAATTGTGTTAATGATATGCAAAACTTCAAGCTTGGGGATGCTAGTTTTGCTATGACTACTATTTGTTGCAATGATCATGATTGGGATGATTCTTCTTTTGATCTTGAAAAATTATTTTTAAGCCCCATGATGAATACGAGATTGATAATTATGTTTGCAATATTATCGAAAGTGGGTTTGGAAGAGTGTCAACTTTAGATCCCACATATTTGGAGAATGTTCAATCTTATTAAATTTTTGATAAAAGTGGGTTTGGAGAGGTCATGACTGTAGTTAATTTTAATCCCACTATTTTGGAAGAGAGTCAACTTTGCATACATGTGGATAGTGTTAAGGATATGTTTTGTGATAGCTATATTATTGAATTTGCTTATGATCCTACATGTAATTATTATGAGAGAGGAAAATATGGTTGTAGAATTTTTCATGTTACTAAATTACCTCTCGTTATGTTGAGATTGCTATTGTTTCTTTCCACTTCCTTGCATATGCTAGTTTTCGCTTGCCTTGATAATTTGTTTGCCTATAAGATGCCTATGCATAGGAAGTATGTTAGACTTAGATGTGTTTTTACATGTTTTATGATGCTCCTTTTGTGATTCAATTCTTGTCTTTCATGTGAGCATCATTGAAATTATCAATGCCTAGCTAGGGGCGTTAAACGATAGCGCTTGTTGGGAGGCACCAATTTTATTTTTGTTTCTTGATTTTTGATTCTGTTTAGTAATAAATAATTCATCTAGCCTCTGTTTAGATGTGGTTTTATGCTTTTAATTAGTGTTTGTGCCAAGTAGAACCTTTGGGAAGACTTGGGGAAAGTCTTTTCGATCTTGTTGTAAAAAACCGAAACTTTAGCGCTCGCGAGAATTGTTGCCATTTTTTATTTATTTTAGTTAATTATTTTTGAAGATTATTAATAGATAAATTCCTCACGTCCAGAATTTATTTTAGAATTTTTGGGGTTCCAGAAGTATTCGAAACCTACAGATTACTACAGATTGTTCTGTTTTTGACAAATTTTGTTTTTCGTGTGTTGTTTGCTTATTTTGATGAATCTATGGCTAGTAATAGAGTTTATGAACCATAAAAAAGTTGGAATACAGTAGGTTTAACATCAATATAAATCAAGAATGAGTTCATTACAGTACCTTGAAGTGGTGGTTTGTTTTCTTTTACTAACGGAGATCACAAAGATTTTCTTTTAAGTTTTGTGTTGTGAAGTTTTCAAGTTCCGGGTAAGGATTTGATGGATTATGGAACAAGGAGTGGCAAGAGCCTAAGCTTGGGGATGCCCAAGGCACCCCAAGGTAAAATCCAAGGACACCAAAAATCCTAAGCTTGGGGATGCCCCGGAAGGCATCCCCTCTTTTGTCTTCGTCTATCAGTAACTTTACTTGGAGCTATATTTTTATTCGCCACATGATATGTGTTTTGCTTGGAGCGTCTTGTATGATTTGAGTCTTTGCTTTCTAGTTTACCACAATCATCCTTGCTGTACACACCTTTTAGGAGAGACACACATGAATTGGAATTTATTAGAATACTCTATGTGCTTCACTTATATCTTTTGAGCTATATAGTTTTTGCTCTAGTGCTTCGCTTATATCTTTTAGAGCACAGCGGTGGTTTTATTTTATAGAAATAATTGATCTCTCATGCTTCACTTATATCATTTTGAGAGTCCTTTAGAACAGCATGGTAATTCACTTTGGTTATAAATTTTAAATGCTAAGAGAAGTTGGATGCTTGATAGATGGTTTTGAGATATAAAGGTGGTAATATTAGAAGTGTGCTAGTTGCGTAATTGTGAAATTGATGAATACTTGTGTTGAAGTTGGCAAGTCCCGTAGCATGCACGTATGGTGAACGTTATGTGACAAATTTGAAGCATGGGGTTTTCTTTGATTGCTTTCCTTATGAGTGGCGGTCGGGGACGAGCGATGGTCTTTTCCTACCAATCTATCCCCCTAGGAGCATGCGCGTAGTGCTTGGTTTTGATGACTTGTAGATTTTTGCAATAAGTATGTGAGTTCTTTATGACTAATGTTGAGTCCATGGATTATACGCACTCTCACCCTTCCACCATTTCTAGCCTCTTCAGTATCGTGCATTGCCCTTTCTCACCTTGAGAGTTGGTGCAAACTTCGCTGGTGCATCCACACCCTGTGATATGATACGCTCTATCACACATAAGCCTCCTTATATCTTCCTCAAAACAGCCACCATACCTACCTATTATGGCATTTCCATAGCCATTCCGAAATATATTGCCATGCAACTTTCCACTGTTCCATTTATTATGACACGCATCGTCATTGTCATATTGCTTTGCATGATCATGTAGTTGACATCATATTCGTGGCAAAGCCATCGTTCATAATTTTTTCATACATGTCACTCTTGATTTATTGCGATCCCGGTACACCGCCGGAGGCATTCACATAGAGTCATATTTTGTTCTAAGTATCGAGTTGTAAGAAAATAAAAGTGTGATGATCATCATTAGAGCATTGTCCCATGTGAGGAAAGGATGATGGATACTATGATTCCCCCACAAGTCGGGATGAGACTCCGGATGAAAAAAAGAGAAGAAAAAAAGAGGCCAAAAAAAGAAGGCCCAAACAAAAAAGGAAAAAATAATAAATAAATGAGAGAAAAAGAGAGAAGGGACAATGTTAATATCCTTTTTCCACACTTGTGCTTCAAAGTAGCACCATGATCTTCATGATAGAGAGTCTCTTATTTTGTCACTTTCATATACTAGTGGGAATTTTTCATTATAGAACTTGGCTTGTATATTCCAATGATGGGCTTGCTCAAATGCCCTAGGTCTTCGTGAGCAAGCGAGTTGGATGCACACCCACTTAGTTTCTTTGATGAGCTTTCATATATTTATAGCTCTAGTGCATCTGTTGCATGGCAATCCCTACTCCTTGCATTGACATCAATCAGTGGGCATCTCCATATCCCATTGATTATCCGCGTCAATGTGAGGCTTTCTCCCTTTTTGTCTTCTCACACAACCTCAATCATCATATTCTATTCCACCCATAGTGCTATATCCATGGCTCGCGCTCATATATTGCATAAAAGTTGAAAGAGTTTGAAAAGGCTAAGTATGAAACAATTGCTTGGCTTGTCATCGGGGTTGTGCATGATGAGAGCATTTTGTGTGACGAAAATGAAGCATCGCCAAACTATATGACTTTGTAGGGATAAGTTTTCTTTGGCTATGGTATTTTGATAAGATATAATTGCTTGATTAGCATACTTGGAGTATTACTATTTTGTATGTCAACAATAAACTTTTATGTTGAATCTTTCGGATCTGAGAGCTCATGCCACAATAGAGAAAAATTCATTGAAGAATATTCTAGAAAGCATTCCACATCAAAAATTCTGTTTTTATCCTTTACCTACTCGAGGACGAGCAGGAATTAAGCTTGGGGATGCTGATACGTCTCCAACATATCTATAATTTTTTATTGTTCCATGCTATTATATTATCTGTTTTGGATATTAATAGGCTTTATTTTACACTTTTATATTATTTTTGGGACTAACTATTAATCGGAGGCCCAGCCCAAATTGCTGTTTTTTCCTATTTCAGTGTTTTGTAGAAAAGGAATATCAAACGGAGTCCAAATGGAATGAAACCTTCGGGAACGTGATTTTTGGAACAAACGTGATCCATAGGACTTGGAGTGGACGTCAAGCAATCAATGAGGCGGCCACGAGGTAGGGGGCGCGTCTACCCCCCTGGGCGCGCCCTCCCCCCTCGTGGGCCCCTCGTTGCTCCACCGACCTACTTCTTACTCCTATATATGTTCACATACCCCGCAAACATCCAGGAGCACCACAAAACCCTATTTGCACCGCCGCAACCTCCTGTACCCAAGAGATCCCATCTTGGGGCCTTTTCCAGAGCTCCGCCGGAGGGGGCATTGATCACGGAGGGCCTCTACATCAACTCCATGGCCCCTCCGATGATGTGTGAGTAGTTTACCTCAGACCTTCGGGTCCATAGCTAGTAGCTAGATGGCTTCTTCTCTCTCTTTGGATCTCAATACAAAGTTCTCCTCGATTCTCTTGGAGATCTATTCGATGTAACTCTTCTTTTGCGGTGTGTTTGTCGAGATCCGATGAATTGTGGGTTTATGATCAGATTATCTATGAACAATATTTGAATCTTCTCTGAATTCTTTTATGTATGATTGGTTTATCTTTGCAAGTCTCTTCGAATTATCAGTTTGGTTTGGCCTACTAGATTGATCTTTCTTGCAATGGGAGAAGTGCTTAGTTTTGGGTTCAATCTTGTGATGCTCGATCCCAGTGACACAAAAGGAAACGACACGTATTGTATTGTTTCCATCGAGGATAAAAAGATGGGGTTTATAGCATATTGCATGAGTTTATCCCTCTACATCATGTCATCTTGCTTAAGGCGTTACTCTGTTCTTATGAACTTAATAGTCTAGATGCATGCTGGATAGCAGTCGATGTGTGGAGTAATAGTAGTAGATGCAGGCAGGAGTCAGTCTACTTGTCATGAACGTGATGCTTATATACATGATCATGCCTAGATATTCTCATAATTATTCGCTTTTCTATCGATTGCTCGACAGTAATTTGTTCACCCACCGTAATACTTATGCTATCTTGAGAGAAGCCACTAGTAAAACCTATGGCCCCGAGTCTATTTTCCATCATACAAGTTTCCAATCTATTTTATTTTGCAATCTTTACTTTCAATCTATGTCATAAAAATATCAAAAATACTTATTTATTATTATCATCTCTATCAGATCTCACTCTTGCAAGTGGCCGTGAAGGGATTGACAACACATTTATCGTGTTTGTTGCGAGGTTCTTATTTGTTTGTGTAGGTACGAGGTGACTCACGCGTGGTCTCCTACTGGATTGATACCTTGGTTCTCAAAAACTGAGGGAAATACTTACGCTGCTTTACTGCACCACCCTTTTATCTTCAAGGGAAAATCAACGCAGTGCTCAAGCGGTAGCACTAGCCACCTATGTGCAAAGCACGCCGGTAGAACCAGTCTCGCGTAAGCGTACGCGTAATCTCGGTCCGGACCGCTTCATCCAACAATACCGCCGAACCAAAGTATGACATGCTGGTAAGTAGTATGACTTGTATCGCCCACAACTCACTTGTGTTCTACTCATGCATATAACATCTACGCATAAACCTGGCTCTGATGCCACTTTTGGGGAACATAATAATTTCAAAAAAAAATCCTATGCACACGCAAGATCATGGTGATGCATAGCAACGAGAGGGGAGAGTATCGTCTACGTACCCTCGTAGATCGTAAGCGGAAGCGTTATGACAACGCGGTTGATGTAATCGTATGTCTTCACGATCGACCGATCTAGCATCGAAGGTACGGCACCTCCGCGATCTGCACACGTTCGGCTCGGTGACGTCCCGTGAACTCACGATCCAGTAGAGCTTAGAGGGAGAGTTTCGTCAGCACGACGGTGTGATGACGGTGATGATGTTGCTACCAAAACAGGGCTTCGCCTAAGCACCTCTAGATATAACCGAGGTGGATTATGATGGAGGGGGGCACCGCACACGGCTAAAAGATCAATGATCAACTTGTGTGTTCATGGGGTGTCCCCCTCCCCCATATATAAAGGAGTGGAGGAGGGGAGGCCGACCATCTACTATGGCGCGCCCTAGGAGTCCTACTCCCACCGGGAGTAGGATTCCCCCCTTCCAAGTAGTAGGAGTAGGAGAGAAGGAAGGGAAGAGAGAAGAGAAGGAAGGAGGGGCGCCGCCCCTCCCCCCCTAGTCCAATTCGGACTAGGCCTTCGGGGGCGCGTGGCCTGCCCTAGGTAGTCCCTCTCTCTCCCCTAAAGCCCAATAAGGCCCATATACTCCCCGGCGAATTCCCGTAACTCTCCGGTACTCCGATAAATACCCGAACCACTAAGAACCTTTCCGATGTCCGAATATAGCCTTCCAATATATCGATCTTTACGTCTCAAACATTTCGAGACTCGTCATCATGTCCCTAATCTCATCCGGGACTCCGAACAACCTTCGGTACATCAAAACACATAAACTCATAATACCGATCGTCACCGAACGTTAAGCGTGCGGACCCTACGGGTTCGACAACTATGTAGACATGACCGAGACATGTCTCCGGTAAATAACCAATAGTGGAACCTGGATGCTCATATTGGTTCCTACATATTCTACGAAGATCTTTATCGGTCAAACCGCATAACAATATACATTGTTTCCTTTGTCATCGGTATGTTACTTGCCCGAGATTCGATCGTAGGTATCTCAATACCTAGTTCAATCCCATTATCGGCAAGTCTCTTTACTCGTTCTGTAATGCATCATCACGTAACTAACTCATTAGTCACATTGCTTGCAAGGCTTATAGTGATGTGCATTACCAAAAGGGTCCAGAGATACCTCTCCGACAATTGGAGTGACAATACCTAATCTCGATCTATGTCAACTCAACAAGTACCATTGGAGACACTTGTATAGCACCTTTATAATCACGCAGTTACGTTGTGATGTTTGGTAGAACACAAAGTGTTCCTCCGGTATTCGGGAGTTGCATAATCTCATAGTCAGAGGAACATGTATAAGTCATGAAGAAAGCAGTAGGAACAAACTAAACGATCATCGTGCTAAGCTAACGAAATGGGTCAAGTCAATCACATCATTCTCTAATGATGTGATTCCGTTAATCAAATGACAACTCATGTCTATGGCTAGGAAACTTAACCATCTTTGATTCAACGAGCTAGTCAAGTAGAGGCATACTAGTGACACTCTGTTTGTCTATGTATTCACACATGTACTAAGTTTCCGGTTAATACAATTCTAGCATGAATAATAAACATTTATCATGATATAAGGAAATATAAATAACAACTTTATTATTACCTCTAGAAAGGATGTGGATAGGGCATTAGGAGTGCTTCAAGCATGTTTTGCGATTGTTCGAGGACCTGCAAAAATATGAAATCTAGAAACCTTGTGGGAGATGATGACATCTTGTGTGATCATACACAACATGACTGTGAAGGATGAGGGTGAAGGGGCTGCCGGAGGTCTGAAATTTGCGAATGATGATGACATCTTGTGTGATCCTATCAACTAAGAATCCGACCACGTTTGAGGAGTTTGTCCAAATGCATCGACAAATTCACCATCGAGCAACTCGTCGGCATCTTAAGAACAACGATCTGGTTGAGCACCCGTGGGTGGTTAAAGGGGACAACTAGAGCATAAGTTGAATTCAAGTTTGACTATTTTAGTTGAAAAGTTAATGTTTGGATTGTAATATTTAAATTTAAAATAGCTTCGCATTTGAGTATTTTTCAACATTCAAAAAATTATGCTCATTTATAGTTACTTTGGAGTGTTCCCGACTGCTTGAAGATTAAAACAAGGACGGACGTCGGATGCATAGGATTGGATGGCCGCAAGCCCGTATCTGGGTCCGTGAACGGATAGTGAGACCGATTTTTGGAGATGCCCTTACCACGGGAAACAATAGGCAAGGTCGCGACGACGTTGGAGCTATTGACAATTCAGACCTTCAGCTAAACAATGATTAAGTGGTCAAATAGCCATGTAAACTCTCTTATAATTATATTATTAATTTACAGAGGGAGTACAATGTATCCTATTATATGACTGCATGATACCTCTTAGTGTTGCAAATGAAAATGGAAAAAGTCCAAAGCAAACCTTGAATTTGTAGGCAAAAACTAAACCAAACATCGAACTCTCAATCTCTAAAATCAGCACACCAAACACTCTAATTCCGGGCCATTTTAAACTTTGAGAGGTCTTCGCCATTATTTGCAAAATTGAGCTGGCCCAGTAGGGCAGTCGCTCACGCGCACGCTCTAATTTTTCTCAGTACCCAATGTATGTTTTTAACGCACACATTAAATATTTGATGAACTTTTGATATTTTCAAATACAATATGGATATTTTTAAATTAAATGTTTTCAAAAAAAATTGAATACACGGTAATATTTTTCCAAATACACGTTTTACATTTTCTTAATGACAATAAACATTTTATAAAACTACACGAGAACGCTCTTTACATGGTTCAATATTTTTAATTTTGCATACACTTTTTTCAAACACATGTCACTTGTATTCTGTTAAGGTTATGACACATTTTTTTACAACACACATTTTTTTTACATTGTACAAAAAGTGTTCGCACTTTAAAATTTCGTTCAGGTTTCAGAAAAAAAAATTATGTTCCAAAAAGTGTTTGCACTTTACAAAAAAATCAGGTTAAAAAAATGTTTATGTTTCAAAAGGTGTTCTCTTTTTGAAAGTTGTTGGTTTTTAAAAAAAATCAAAATTTTCAAAAACACACTTTATAAAATGTTCAAAGATTTCAGAAATAAATACCTTTTCAATACTTGTTTGCCCCTAAAAAAAGTTTTCAAAGTTTGACGCTTTGGTTTCTGATTAAATATTTTCGGCCTCTTATTACGTAAGTCATAGTCGTCTGTTGTAGTGGCTAGCGAAATTAGGCCAACCTTGCCAGGTCCCAAGTTTGACTCCACGGCATATTTTTCTCTTTTGGAATTATTACGTCGCGCATTAAGAAAAAGAAAGAAAGAATTTTTACGGCACGTGATAAGAAAAAAAACTCGGTTTATGTCTGGTGGGCCGTCCCAGTCGAGTCTGCAACTAACAATCCGAAATATTTTTTAAAAACATAATTTATGAAATTCCAAAAAATATTCAAAAAATGTGACACGATTCTGAAAATCCAAAACATTTTTCATAGCATGTGAAAAACTGTTGGAGTTCTGAACATGTTTTGACAAATGTGATTTTTTTTAAATCGCTAATTTTTTAAAAGGCAAATAGAATTTCAGAATTCCATTTTTTAAACACAAAATGGATTGAATTCGTGCCAAAATATAAAAAAGAAACATTTATTAACTTCTGAACAATTTTAGAAATGTGCGAACATTTTTTAACTTCACGAATTCTTGTTGTGTGATAGTGGGCCGGCCCAAATTCTTGCCCGTGACCGTGAGAGTAGCTAGTTATCCCGGCCGGGATTTTAGTATTCCCGGTGTGCGAAGCAGGTTTAGGGTCAAAAATGACCGGGATTACAAGTTCAGAGTGTCAATTTTCGGGATTCAAATTTCAGGGTTTGATTTACTTTTTGTCTACAACTTCCGAGGTTTATTTTAAACTTTTTCCAATGAAAATTCACGTCCAAAACGAGCAGACGGGTGCTGGATGGCCCCACGCGCGGCCTAAAAACGCGGGCGAGTTCGTTACGAAGCAACGGCCATGGCTTGCCCATTACCCCCTGCCCGCGCGTGGAATGGCAGCTACCCATGCCACGGAAGAGAGCACCGCAGCGCCACCACCTATGCTTGGGAACACGGTAGGACTGCGACTCCATCCGAGAGCGGCAGCGCGCGGCAATGGCGTACCGGAGGAAGCAGGGCATCCAGCGGTCGAACACCTTCGTGGAGGACAACCGGCAGCCGTCGCCGGGCGACTCCGCGTCGCCCGCCACCGCGTCCCCGCGCGCCACCCGCTTCGCCGACGACAGCCGCCGGCCCGACCGCTCCCTGGCCGCGCAGACCCTGCTCGCCTCCGCCGCGCGCGGGGACATGCAGGCGCTCGCCGACCGCTTCACCGCATCCTCCTCCTCGTCCCCGCGCGCCGCCCGGCCGGCTGACCCCGTCACGTCGTCGTCCCTGCGGGTGTCCCCGCGCGCCGCCCGGCCGGCCGACCCCGCCACGTCGTCGTCCCTGCGCGTGTCCCCGCGCGCCGCCCGGCCGGCTGACCCCATCACGTCGACGTCCCCACGGGCGTCCCCGCGCGCCGGCCGGCAGAACGACCTGTTCGCGCAGGTGCGCCCCCTCTCCCCCATCTCCTCCGTGGCCGTTGCCGAATCCGGTGCCTGAGCAACCGTCTGCTCTGAGACCTCGCAGGATCCCGTGACCATGCTGTACACGTCCACGTCGAGCGCCACGAACGACGACTCCAAGCTTTCGCCGGTGAAGAAGGACGAGACGAAGCAAGGGCTGTGGGGGCTTCTGGCGCAGCAAGCCAAGGCCATGCTCGACGAGAGTGCCCCCGCAGAGGACGCCCGGAGCCAGCCTCTGGTCACACAAGCCGGCAGTCCGGTAAGGATCGGTCACCTGTTCTTTCCATGGAAATATGCAATGCCGCCTTCAGATTTTGCTTCAGTCACCATGTCATCCACTCCATTTAAGCTTTGATTTGCTTCACAACATTTCTCACCTCGTCAGCAAGCTCAGTCACGGTGGTCCTACGACCCGGTCCGGAAGTCGGAGAGCCCTACGTTCCAGAACGGGTCGGAAGGGCCAAAGTTCGACATGGGAGGGCACATCAAGAATGCGCTGGAGGCAAGTCTCTTTGGCTAATTCCGGCGTCCAAACGCACAGACAGCGATCGTCGACTTGTCAGGGCATGAGAGATTGATCGACGGGGACGGTTTTGCAGGAGGGCCTGCACGCGGCGACGATGGCGGAGAGCAGGACGCCGGCGGTGGTCGGGAGGAAGCTGCAGATCAGGAGGAAGACGTGCAGCGTGGACATGCGGAGCGCGCACCTGAACCTGGGCACCCCGGAACTCATGTCGCCGATGATGACCGACTTCGAGTCGCCCCAGATCAAAGCTTCTCGCGACGTAAGGTGCCTCCTCTTTTGCGTGCGTGCGCTGGCGTTGGAGTTTCTTGGTTATATGGAATGAGAGCAGCTTCCGCCGTGGACCAGGTGGCGAACGTGATGGCGGCCAAGGTGAAGCTGCTGCAGCGGGAGCTCAAGACGGTGAACGCCGACCTGGCCTTCTCCAAGGAGCGGTGCGCGCAGCTGGAGGAGGAGACCCGCCTGCACCGGGCCGGCAACCACGACCACGCCGCCAACGAGGACCTGGTATGCATGCATGTTGTGGTTGGCCACTCCCTCCTCCTCCTTGCACCGGCCATTCCTACTCCTCAAAGACATGGTTGCTTGCTGCGCATGCAGGTACGGAAGCAGCTGGAGACGCTGCTGGCGGAGAAGGCGCGGCTGGCCACCGAGAACACGGTGTACGCCAGGGAGAACCGGTTCCTGCGGGAGATCGTCGACCTCAACCAGCTAACCGTGGTCGGCCTCCAAGAGGACATCATCGAGGAGGAGGAAGAAGAAGAAGAATACGAGGAGGAGGAAGAAGAAGAATACGAGGAGGAGGAGGAAGAGGCCGAGCACGACACACCGGCTACCAAGGGCACTGCCCCTCCCCAGCCCCCCTCACATCACACCAACAATGTGCCTGTTGCTGCCCCACAGCCGCCCTCTCGCCGCACCGGCAATGCCGCTGTTCCTGCCCCCCAATCTCCCTCTCGTCGCACCGAAAATGCGCCGGTTGCTGCCCCACAGTCACCCACTCGCCGCGCCGACAATGTGCCGGTTGCTACCCCCAATCCCCCATCTCTCTGCACCGACAATGCTCCGGAGTCGAGGAGCACAGACAACACTGCCATCGGAGTTGCCGGGTCGCCCATGCACCGGAGTCCAAAGGAAGATGAAGGTTCACAGCAGACAAACCCCATTCGAGATAACTGCTCGCCGGAGAAGGCCTCCCAGCAGCAGCAATGCCAAGACTGATGAACGGCCTTTGGTGTTTGCTGAAACAATCATGCATGTACACGCACGCATGTAGAGAAGGCCTCTTCGTCTCATTTGTTACCTTTTTCCCCAGTGTAATTACCAGTTCGCCTGTTCAGGGTGAGATCTAATATGAGCATCATATCCGTGGGTCTGTAATTCTTAGTTCCTTATGTAATATCAACTCTTTTTTCATGAATACGCATTGTTGCATACCGTTTCATTGATAAGTGGAGAGAACGTACAGGTTGCTGATCGAGGGGGCATACACGTATCAGCATCCCCAGGAGCACAGCATGAGCATGATGGAGGTTGCTCAGCCTCGGTACATTCGGTTGGAGATCACTAATGCGAGTCCTTTGGCTTCGGCCCAGTGCCCAAAGCCGAGCCTCCTCCATGATGATGCAGACGAGCTCGTCGGCAGATGGCTGGAGGTCGTCAAAGAGAACGGCGTTGCTATGCTTCCCGATACTCCATGCAGTTAGGGCTATAAGAGAGTTAAGGCCCTTCCACAAACTTGCCGGAGAAGCGGCAAGGGAGGCAGACCACCAAGGGAAGAAGATCGCATCCGTTTGGCAAAAACACATAAAACTTCAACTACAAAATTTGGTTGTTCCATTCAGAATAAGTAACATTCTTGCACAAGCTACTGCCACACTTAAGGCGAGTTTACGTCAGCTGTGCAAACTGCGGAATTCTAGTAAAACTCGTTGCCCCTACAATTAGGAAAAATATGATTCTAATTAACGTTCACATCCATAAAGAAAAATGACTGACCGAATGTTAGAAGCTCCCACAGCAGGTGAGGTCTAGGGAAGGGTTATACAGTACAAGGCAAGCCTTGCCCAATGTTAAAAGCTGCCTCACCAGGTGGGGTCTGGAGAAGGATTATACCAGACAAGCCTTACCCCAGTGCAATTCAGAGATGCCACATCAAACCCAAGACCTGTTGGCACACATGGGGAGTACTTCACCACTGTGCCAGGCCTGTCCTTCAAACGCTCACATCCATACAGAAGAAAAATTGTTTTTGAAGAGCCACAACTCAGCTCTGGTCAGAACAATTGTACCAGCTAATTTAGATCTCATGAACAGGTAGATTAAGTATATCCATATAAAAATCCATAATAGATACAACAAACATCACACATTGTTCACAAACAATCAAGGAGGGAAAGGGTAAATAATTTGCAAGGGGAACATATTTTGTTTGATTAACTTTAGGTACACATTATTCATCCAACGTTGGGAAACCAAAAACAAAAACAGAAGCCCCAGTTTCCCATTGATACAAGGAAACTACGCAGCAGTATTTCTGAGCTTCTGAAAGAGCTTCATCAACATCCAAGAAAGATCAATTGCTGACCAATATCCTACAAAAACAAGAGTTGCTCTTTTAGTGGCTAATCGTAAAACTCACAAGAATGTACAGTGAGCATCATCACAAAAGGAGAAAGAAAAATGCATCCTGATGCACAACAAAGAGGAACAAAGGCACTACTTTTCAGAGTAAGTGCTAGATAAAGATAAGCTACTTCATAACTACAAGTCACATGCATCGCAGTTCCTTTTTTTAGACAATAACTGAACTGACATTACCCGGATTTGACAAAGCCAAAAACAGATGACAAAACATAAACATCATGGATTCTTGCTTCTAGAATATCCAAGTGTAGAACATTAGTTTTGTTCCAGATTAGAAACCATCAAAAAAAGAAAAAAAATCACCAATACAATTGGAAAATACACGTGTTACTGAATAAGAACTTCATTCGTATTTTATTCTTTCTGGAGATGAAAGTGAAAAGGTAGTGCTGAAGATCATAGGACATTTATGGACAGGAAACCCTCGATTCAGCAAATTTGAATATAATAGAAGAGTACAAGGAGAAACATTAACTAAAAATCTGAGTCACAGCCCCACAGACATAAAAGGGGGACTTAATGTCAGTTAACAGCAACTATTGAATTCAATCAGAGTCATTTGGCAACACAAAACTTGTGGTGAGCAGTGTGATATCAATAGCGGTTGTTGGTAGTAAGGCAACGGGAAAACGAAGGCAAAATTGCTTCAGATGAATCCAACTACATTTTTAAGAGTATTGCTCAAACAATGCCAATGTGAAGTGGTAAACAGTTAAAACAAAGAATTATCATCAATGCTAATGTTATTCATGAAGTGATCGAATGCACGGGAAGGATAATACAATTGAGGAAGACAAGAATGGACCGGGCAATCACAAGATAATGAAAGGAAAATAGGGAACAATGTAACATGAAGATCACGTTGCAAGTCTGCTAGAGGGTGTAAAAACAATCATGGTTTCCATTCTGGGGCCAGCCTACATGTATTCACAGGAGACTGGAGAGAGACTACTTAGATAAATGTAGTTCCTAGATCACCATTCTTCAAAAGACTAGGCAAAGCAAGCTGTGAAACAGAAGTAGTCAGTTTTTATTTTCCACTGCGATGACTTGAGAAGACGACCAGAGGAAGCGCTGCCAACCCCGAAGTAACACTTCTCCCACCTCAAAGACCCAACCAGTTGGCATTTACCTCATTGCGTGCTCTATCATCTTCTAAACTAGCCTTACATTCAAATACCACAAGACCCCAAGCTGCACCATCACTTTGATAGCGAAAATGGGGCTACGAGTAACAACTAAATCAGAAATTCAGTACAAGTCTAGCACACTGCAATCCAATTCAGTCAAAGCATAACAGCCAAACATGACAATCAAGTATCACGAAGTCTCCAGTGATCTGCAACGCACTACCAATCAAACAGGGCAACCCAGCTACGGAGAAATGCGCAAATTCCCACCAGGCACTCCCAATTTGTAACCCCCCACATAAACACCTCGTATCCAACAACAGAAGGGAACTACTCTAACTTAACACCAGCCCAAACCCTAGAATTTCACGTCAGAGCCAGGCCCCCAGAAACCTGATAGGGGCCACCGGCAGGAGATTCAGAAGGCGTGGGATCAGATCCGCACCTAGTTGGCGGCGGGCTTGTCGACGAGCTTCTTGTCACGGCGCTCCATGGCGACGTCCCACATGTCGTTCCCGATGTGCTTCGGCTGCATCCAACAAACCACGCGCAAGCCTCAGCACGAGAGAGATTCGGATCGGGATTCGGGGGAGAGAGAGATGGGGGAAGGGAGGGTACCCTGCCGTGCGCGGCCCTGTGGATGTAGTACTGGCCGTTGCCCATGATGCAGAGGAAGCCGCCGATGATGCCCAGCGGCAGCATGGCCTCCAGCCAGTGCAACCGGAACCGCGCCATCGGGAGCCGGACGGGGAGACGGCGGACGGCGGACGGATCGGGGCGGGCAGGGACGGCGACGAGGAGCAGATTCGCGAGCTCTCCAGCGGTTGCGGGTGGGGAATGGGCAGCTCTGGACTTGGTCTGTGAGTGGAGAACGTTGGGCCGGTTGCATGGGCCGGGCTTTCCGGCTTCGGCGGTCCAGAAACTGGATCCTTGACCGAGTTTTTTTTTCTTTACGAAAATGGGGGTCTTATCCAATTGAAAATGGGTTTGGGCTAATGGCGTCATAGAAGAGAAATATGAATGTGTTTTCCGCTACGAAAATGTAAATATTTTCATATATAAAATATGAAATAATTATATAATAGAATTTGTATAAAATGTTGTTGGCCACTCCAAAAAATGCTAACTGGAGTTTGGGAGGTGCGTTGGTCGTGCTCATCAGCTCATGGAATCCCGGAAGGGCTGCAAGTTGGAACTTGGAACCACTCCACTACTCCAGTGTTCTTTTTTACACTAAACGGGATCATGGAAAAAGGAGGAAGAGGGATACTGTGGGTGACAAGGGCTCCTGGATCCGTGCCGAAAGCCCCCAAAATATTGCTGCTTTGCACGAAGCAAGAGCGAGCATGGAAAGCTAGGCCGGGCGGGGACGTGCGAGATGGATGGAGATGGCGCTTTTGTCTCGGGCCGGGAGCCCTTTCCCCACCGCCACCGGGCTGTGACAACAAGGTGCGTGGGCAAGCGTATCTTCCGTATGCCCTCGCGGGATCCTGTAGTAGGTTTTTTCTGCTCATTTTAGTAGTACGAGGCTGACCTTCACGTCACTGCCCACAAGTTATACATCACCGTTGAGTGGCTTTCTTCCCCTAAAGAAAAACCGAAAAACCATTGAGAGCATCTCTAGCGGATCCGGTAAACCCCGCGTCCCACAAAACAAGTATGAGGAC
>NC_057794.1:497686255-497690447 GCF_018294505.1 Triticum aestivum | reverse complement strand
CTCCCGCCCCGGCCACCGTCACCGCCCCGGCGCCCGCCCTCGCCGCCTCCCCGGCTCCCGCCCCGGCCACCAAGAAGAGCCGGCCGAAGGCGGCCTCTCATAGGCGCGAGGGGCAGCCTGCAAGGTCGCCGGCTCGTTCGCGGCCCCGCCCGCCGCCGTCGCCGAACCTCCTCCCGCCGCGCACGAGGTGTTCGAGGAAATGGCAACCCCATCCTCGTTCATGGACCTCCTCCAAAACGCGGAGGTGGACCTCGGAGCTCCACCTCTAGACCCCTTTAGGGTTGGTGACGACTTGGAGGAAAAGGAGGAAGATGAGGAGGATGAAGGGGATGACGAGGAGGAGGTGACCGAGATAGGGAGGAGGCATTCACCGCCGCTTCCCGTCCACACGCGCGGTCGACAAACTACACCGAGGCGGAAGATATCCTCTTGGTTCGTGCTTGGGCAGGTGTGGGAATGGACGCAACCACCGGCACTGATCAAACCGGTAAACGGTATTGGCAAAGGATCGAGGACACCTATTGTAGGATCAAGCCGAAGAATAGTGGGTTCATCTCTCGCACTTACCAGTCGCTTCAAGGCCGGTGGGAGTTGATCAAGCCCGCTTGTGCTCGTTGGAGTGTGGCCATGGACCAAGTGAGGGATGCACCACCTAGTGGAACCGTGGAGAGTGACTATGTGAGTACATATTTCTTCACTATTTTGATTATGTGTGTGCACTATGCTATTGGTGGGTTCTTATGTGATTTATGTGTGGTTGATAGGAGACAATTGCCGGCATGAGGTACAAGGAGATGGCCGCTTCCAAGGGCAAGCCATTCCCATTTAAGCATGCTTGGACAATTCTTCAAATCTTTGACAAGTGGAAGTTGAGGGATCAAGAGACCGCACACAAGAAGTCGGCAATGCTTAGGATGGATGATAGTGAAGATGAGGAGGAGAGGAACTTGGGCAAGCCCGAGGGAACCAAGAAGGGCAAGCTAAGGGTGAAGATGGAAGAAGAGGCGTCAAGCCTAAGGGAGAAGATGGACCACATGATGAAGGCAAGAGAGGAATTGACAACGAAGACATTGGAGACGAAGCTTCTTATCACCGAGAAGAAGAAAGAGGTCAAGCTTGCACAAGTTGAAGCAAAGCGTGAAGAAGCAAAGCGCAAGGCCGAGTTGGAGGAGAGGATGATCAAGCTCAAGAGGCAAAGGTATGGAAAGAACTCATAGTGGAAGAGAAAGAGCACATGATGATGTCCAAGAAGGACATGGATCAAGACCAATTGCAATGGTGGAAGAACTACAAGGACGACATCGCGGAGAGGAAGAGGATGTTCCGTGTTGCGTCCTCTACTTTTCGAGGTGACACTCCGATGAGTAGTTGTGGTGATGGCGGTGTGTACGACTCCACTGGTGCCCATGGAGATGCTTGATGGAGCCCGCATGTGGTCTAGGAGATGGCGCCGAGGTGCAACTTTTTTGTGATGGTGCCGATGAGAGGAGGAAGATGATGATTTTGTGATGTAAACTATTAAACCATGCATCAATGATTGTCATTTGGTAGTTTGTTTGGAAGTTGATTGTGTTCTTGTTGTCATAAATTATGAGATGTCAAATGATAGATTTAAAGATTGGGGTCGAGGCAAAGACTAGAACCCTCAAATCCAATCCTTAAAGCAGTTTAAGGGTTTGGTTTGAGGGTTCTAGTATTTGCCCCTGTTTTTCAACCCTTAAAAGTGTTAAAAAGTGGCACTTCTCAACTCTTAAAACTGCTTTAAGGATTTGAGGGTTCTACGTAATGCTCTTAGAGCAAGTCTAGTAGAGCCCTCAAACCCCTAAAAATAACTGCTATTTTACAGTTTTCGTCGAAAAAAAGCCGTAGACTAGAACCCCTTAACCCTTAAACCCTCAATTTTTTTTAAAGGTCCAACCCTCGAACCTTCTCCCAATCCTTAAAAGTAAAGGTTGGGGAGCAAAACCTACCCCAACCCTCATTTGGCGGTTATCCTCGCGCGGGAGGAAAAAATCCTCCCAACTCCCGCGCCCACGCCCGCGGCCGCCGCTGCTAGTCGCCCCCATCGCCGGAGGCCGCCCCGTCCACCTCCCGCGCGCAACGACATCGTTGTTCATGGGAAATATTCCGTTATAAGGGTTGGGTTTAAGGATTTTAATCTTTGTCCCTGTTTTTTAACTCGTAAAAGTGCATAAAAAATCATTTTTGGACCCTTAAAACGCTAGTGAGGGTTTGAGAGTTTGAGGGTTCTACTAGTAATGCTTTTAGCAAAGCGCGCATATCCTCTGTGTCAGCGTGATTATATGTCTCCGTTCGTGCAAGATCGTCACCACTCACCAGTCATCACACAAACTCGTCCCAGGAAAATTTGTGGCGTGAGAAGCTGGGCCGAGCAGAGCATGGACGGACGCAGAGCAGCACCGCCGCCGGCGTCGCGGATTAGTGGCTGGCACGCCGACGACGAATCCGAGCTGGACGAAGAGGAGCTCGGCGTCTTCACCGCTGAGCGCTACTTCAACGGCGCCCTCGCCGCCGAGGACGCTTTGTGGTGCGACCGCTCGTCGTCGTCGTTCTCGTCCGCGTTCAAGACATGGCAGCACGACGGGTCTGCCCCGACGCCGACGGCTGCCACCAGCTCGTCGGAGGCCAGCTGGAACAGCCGCTCTGCGCTTCTGCCTAACCGTCCGGCGATGGCAGTCCCCTCGCCCGTTGAGAGCAAGCCGGATTCCAGGGCAGAGAGTGATCAGACCGGAAGAAAGGCACGCTCGTCGTCGTCTCACCTGCGACGTTGGCTTCTCGGCATGGCAGGGCGCGCCTGCGCCTGGGGCCACGGCGAGGAGTCGGTTGGCACCGAAGACCTGAGTCACCATGAATTGGAGTCCGGCTCTGGTGGCCAGAAACGCAGCCCCGAAGCGGATGCGGCGCTGCCAAGAATGACGAGCAAGCAGATCGCCGTGGAGGACGGCACCACGGCGAGGGTGATATCTGGCAAGAGGGTCGACGACGGCGACGCACCACTTACCCTGCTGCTCGCGGAAGCTACGCACAGTCGAGCTGCAAACTCCGGCGAATTGTCCATGAGGATGCTGGATCCGGCAGCCAACGCGTCGTACAACGACCGGCTCCGGCGGGAATCTTTGGACATGTTTCACCAGGCAGGCCAAGGCTCTGCCATCACAATCGTGGCGGGAAGCACGGCGCGGGGTGGTGCCGCAACTGCAAGTGCGGGCGGCGGCGCCAGAGGAAGCCCCTCCCCACCAAGCAGGAGGCGCGACTCCGGCGATCTCGAGAGCGTGTGCCCGCCGAGCGAGGCGAGCGTGGTCTGGAGCGTGGTCACCGCGGAAGGCGCCGCGTCCGGCAACTTCTCCAGCGCGGCCTCGGCATGCCACTATTACTTCAACGACGGCGACGGAGAGACGACGCGGCACACGGCGGCAGGAGGGAAGTTCAGCCGGAGGAGACGAAGCAACGGCAGCGGCTTGCTGATGGGCTGTATGTCCAAGAGGGCCGTCGACGCCGTCGGCGCCGCCTCGGACGCGCGTCTACCGGCCGGAGGTAGAGCCGGCGGCGGTGGCGAGGTGAGCGGCCCAGACGTGACGGTGACGCGCCGCCGGTAGGTGTGCTCGGTTTTGACGTATGCGACGATTGAGACGTGGACTTGGATGCATGCATGGACCCGTGGATGTGTATTTTTCTGGAAAAAAAGTTAATGGATCATTTTTATTTGCGAAACAGAGGAGTAATTGCGATAGGGATGCGGTGTGGACGATGCTCTTCAAAGCTGCCGTTATCAGGTGTACTGTCCCGCATACATACACGCGGGATGCTACATTTCACAATAATCGTGGAAACAATTTCCAGAACCCTACAATGAACTTGGTCTATATCACGTTCTGCGTACTGGGTAAAACGTCGGTTTCTTCTTCTCAAGTAACGAACAATAGTACAGTCGGACCGGTCAAATCTGGCCTCCTGTATTCGACGAACAGCGTCCGAGTGCGCCCACATAGGAACAAGGTGCCCCATTTATCCGTGTCCGGGAAGCCACACCCCTCTTATTTAAAATTTAAAATTTTATTTATATAAATCCATGCACATAGATCATATAGTACATAATCAATTCACCAGTTCAACAATTCAAACCAACCAAAAAAGGATCATGATCCACCAATTCAAGCAAGCCAAAATAAAT
>NC_057794.1:497669581-497686002 GCF_018294505.1 Triticum aestivum | reverse complement strand
TCGAAGATTTGTAGAGGCACGCACCTGCGGAAACGTCTTCAGACGTCGATCTACGTCATGATATGAGAAGTTGTTGTGGCGGAAATTTATTGAAAAACGGATGCAAATTCGTAATCCTCTGAATACGAGACAATATATGCGTTTATTCTATACAAATACTTTTGTCTGAAGCTGTTATACGTCTTTCTACCTGTCCATATGCTGCATCCCCCGTTCTGTTACATACCCTGTTACAGGAATTCGTCACACTGTCCATCTTCTCTTACTTCGCCCCCTTCTTGCAGTTCAACATGTCCATACTCTTCCCATTTGCCTCACATGTGTTTTTCCTTTCAATCCTTTAACAGTCTACATTCCCTATTGCTTTTGCTTCTATTCAATTTATTTCCTTTACCTGATTCATACTCATCAATTCATGCACTTCTGTCCATTCCAATGAATATTCCATACACCCTTTTTGCCTGGGTTTTTTTTGAAGAGTACGCTAATGACGTACCATATTTTTATAGAAGATAGTAATAGTATTTACAAGATGTGCCGCGCAAATGCGTACATTTGTGCGTGCACAACACCCCACTCCAACACCTACGATTACATTAGGGCCATCCTCTCACAAATCTTTGTAGACCTCCGACACCACCAACCGACTGCCTCCATTCTTCCAGTTCCCGTAGGATGGTATGAGCTAAATCTCTTGGCCTCATTTGCTGCTCGATCCGGTTGAAAACCCTCTCATTCCTTTGCTTCCATAAGGACCAGGTGAGTGCAATGACCAGTGTGTTGAAACCTCGCTTTTCCGCCATGTGGAAGTTTCCTCTTTCTCTCAGCCACCAGCCGAGAGTGGTGTCCGTGGGGAGTGGGTCATTTACATTGATCTGAATTTGTGTCCCATATCGTGCACCAGACCTCACGGGCGTATATACACCGAGTAAGAAAGTGATCTGCGTTATCCTCATCTTGAAGGGACGTGTAGCAGGGTGAGGGAACTTCCTGTAAGCCATGCAGTGCTCGCGTGTCCGACGTCCATATCATGTATTGCATGGCGAGCCATGCAAACAACTTGCATTTGAGGGGTGCCCAACTCCCCCAAATGCACTCTGCCATGGGGGATCTTGGCAAGTTGAAGCAAAGGTTGTTGTACACCGAGCGAGCAGAGTAGTCTCCCGATGCCGAGCATGTCCAGGAGAAAGCATCCGGCACCTCCGGGTATCGGCTAACCGTAGCAATATGATACATCTCCAACTTATTTTTGATTATTCCATGCTATTATATTATCTGTTTTGAATGTTTAATGGGCTTTAATATGCACTTTTATATTATTTTTGTGACTAACCTATTAACCGAAGGCCTAGTGCAAATTGTTGTTTTTTTACCTATTTCAGTGTTTCGCAGAAAAGGAATATCAAACGAAATTCAAACGGAACAAAACCTTCGCGAGGATCTTTTTTGGAACAAACGCAATCCAGGAGAGTTGGAGTGGAGGTCAAAGAAGCAACAAGGAGGCCACGAGGTAGGGAGGTGCGCCCCCACCCTCGTGGGGCCCTCGTAGCTCCACCGACCTACTTCTTTCGCCTATATATACTCTTATAGCCTGAAAACATCCAGGGGAGCCACGGAAGCACTTCTCCACCGCCGCAACCTTCTGTACCCATGAGATCCCATCTTGGGGCCTTTTCCGACGATCTACCGAAGGGGGATTCGATCACAGAGGGCTTCTACATAACATCATAGCCTCTCCGATGATGTGTGAGTAGTTTACCACAGACCTTCGAGTCCATAGTTATTAGCTAGATGGCTTCTTCTCTCTCTTTGGTTCTCAATACAAAGTTCTCCTCGATGTTCTTGGAGATCTATTCGATGTAATACTTTTTGCGGTGTGTTCGTCGAGATCCGATGAATTGTGGGTTTATGATCAAGATTGTCTATGAACAATATTTGATTCTTCTCTAAATTCTTATATGCATGATTTGATATCTTTGCAAGTCTCTTCGAATTATCGGTTTAGTTTGGCCTACTAGATTGATCTTTCTTGCAATGGGAGAAGTGCTTAGCTTTGGGTTCAATCTTGCGGTGTCCTTTCCCAGTGACAATAGGGGCAGCAAGGCACGTATTGTATTGTTGCCATCGAGGATAAAAAGATGGGGTTTATATCACATTGCTTGAGTTTATCCCTCTACATCATGTCATCTTGCCTAAAGCATTACTCTGTTCTTATGAACTTAATACTCTAGATGCATGTTGGATAGCGGTCTATGTGTGGAGTAATAGTAGTAGATGCAGAATTGTTTGAGTCTACTTGACACGGACGTGATTCCTATGTTCATGATCATGCCTAGATATTCTCATAACTATGCACTTTTCTATCAATTGCTCGGTAGTAATTTGTTCACCCACCGTAATATATGCTATCTTGAGAGAAGCCACTAGTGAAACCTATGGCCCCGGGGTCTACTTTACATCATATAAGTTTCCGATCTATAATTCTAGTTTATTATTTATTTTGCAATCTTTACTTTTCAATCTATACAACAAAAATACCAAAAAAATCTTATTATCTTTATCAGATCTCTCTTTTGCAAGTGGTCATGAAGGGATTGACAACCCCTTTATCGTGTTGGTTGCAAGGTTCTTGATTGTTTGTGCAGGTACTAAGCGACTTGCGTGTAGTCTCCTACTGGATTGATACCTTGGTTCTCAAAAACGGAGGGAAATACTTACGCTACTTTGCTGCATCACCCTTTCCTCTTCAAGGGAAAACCAACGCATGCTCAAGAGGTAGCAAGAAGGATTTCTGGCGCCGTTGCCGGGGAGATCTATGCCAAGTCAAGACATACCAAGTACCCATCACAAACTGTTATCCCTCGCATTACAATATTTGCCGTTTGCCTATCGTTTTCCTCTCCCCCACTTCACCTTTGTCGTGTTATTCGCCCTTTTTCGTTCGTCTCTTTTCGCTTGCCTCTTGTTTGCTTGTGTGTAGGATTGATTGTTTGTCGCGGTGGCTCAAGATAATACTAAATTGTGTCACTTTTCAAATACCAACAATAATGATTTTATTAGCACTCCGATTTCTCCTACTACCGATGCTGAATCTGGTGAAATCAATACCGCTTTGTTGAATCTTGTTATGAAAGATCAATTTTCTGGCCTTCCTAGTGAAGATGCTGCTACCCATCTAAACAACTTCATTGATTTGTGTGATATGCAAAAGAAGAAAGATGTGGATAATGATATTGTTAAATTGAAGCTATTTCCGTTTTCGCTTAGAGGTCGTGCTAAAACTTGGTTCTCTTTTTGCCTAAAAATAGTATTGATTCATGGAATAAGTGCAAAGATGCTTTTATCTCTAAGTATTTTCCTCCCGCTAAGATCATCTCTCTTAGAAACAATATTATGAATTTTAAGCAACTTGAGCATGAGCATGTTGCACAAGCTTGGGAGAGGATGAAATTAATGATACGTAATTGCCCTACACATGGTTTGAATTTATGGATGATTATACAAAAAAATCATGCTGGATTAAAATTTGCTTCTAGAAATCTTTTAGATTCATCCGCGGGAGGTACTTTTATGGAAATCACTTTAGGAGAAGCTACTAAACTCCTAGATAATATTATGGTTAATTATTCTCAATGGCATACCGAAAGATCCACTAGTAAAAAGGTTCATGCGATAGAAGAGATTAATGTTTTAAGTGGAAAGATGGATGAACTTATGAAATTGTTTACTAGTAAAAGTGTTTCTTCTGATCCTAATTATTTGCCTTTGTCCACCTTGATTGAGAATAATAATGAATCTATGGATGTGAATTTTGTTGGTAGGAACAATTTTGGTAACAACGCATATAGAGGAAATTTTAATTCTAGGGCATTCCCTAGTAATTCCTCTAATAATTATAGCAATTCCTACAACAACTCTTATGGAAAATTTAATAAGATGCCCTCTGATTTTGAGACCAGTGTTAAAGAATTTATGAATCCGCAAAAGAATTCCAATGCTTTGCTTGAAGAAAAATTGCTTAAGATTGATGAGTTGGCTAGGACCGTGGATAGAATTTCTCTTGATGTTGATTCTTTGAAACTTAGATCTATTCCACCTAAGCATGACATCAATGAGTCACTCAAAGCCAAGAGAATTTCCATTAATGAGTGCAAAGAAAGAACCGCTAGGATGCGTGCTAAAAAGGATTACTTTGTGAAAGCGTGTTCTTCTAGTTTTCATGATAATAATGATGAAGATCTAAAAGTGATTGATGTGTCTCCTATTAAATCTTTGTTTTCCAATACAAATCTTGATAAAGATGGGACTGGAGATGAGTCAACTTTAGTTAGAAGGCGTCCCAATGATTTGGAGTTTTTAGATCTTGATGCAAAAATTGGTAAAAGTGGATTGAAGAGGTCAAAACTTTACATAGCAATGAACCCACTATTTTGGATTTCAAGGAATTTAATTATGATAATTGCTCTTTAATAAATTGTGTTTCCTCGTTGCAATCCGTGTTAAATTCTCCTCATGCTTATGATCAAAACAAAGCTTTTACCAAACATATCATTGGTGCTTTAATGCAATCCTATGAAGAAAAGCTTGAATTAGAAGTTTCTATCCCTAGAATACTTTATGATGAGTGGGAACCTACTATTAAAATTAAGATTAAAGATCATGAATGCTATGATTTCTGTGATTTGGGTGCTAGTGTTTCCACGATTTAAAAAACTTTGTGTGATGTGCTAGGTTTCCGAGAATTTGATGATTGTTCTTTAAATTTGCATCTTGCAGATTCCACCATTAAGAAACATATGTGAAGGATTAATGATGTTCTTATTGTTGCAAATAGGAACTATGTGCCCATAGATTTCATTGTTCTTGATATAGATTGCAATCCTACATGCCCTATTATTCTTGGTAGACCTTTCCTTAGAACGATTGGTGCAATTATTGATATGAAAGAAGGAAATATTAGATTCCAATTTCTGTTAAGGAAAGGCATGGAACACTTTCCTAGAAAGAAAATTAAATTGCCTTATGAATCTATTATGAGAGCTACTTATGGATTGCATACCAAAGATGACAATACCTAGATCTATTCTTGTTTTTATGCCTAGCTAGGGCGTTAAACGATAGCGCTTGTTGGGAGGCAACCCAATTTTATTTTTGTTCCTTGCTTTTTGTTCCTGTTTAGTAATAAATAAATCATCCATCCTCTATTATTATTGTGTTTTTATGTTTTAATTAGTGTTTGTGCCAAGTAAAGCCGTTAGGATCTTCTTGGGTGATTATTGTTTGGTCTTGCTGTAAAAAACAGAACGTTTGCGCTCATGAGAATAATTTTCATTTTTTACCAAAGAGCGATAAAATACAAATTCCAACTGCAGTATATCTATATACAAATTATTTAGGTCGTCCTAATTTTGCAGAATTTTTGGAGTTACAGAAGTATTCGAAACCTACAGATTACTACAGACTGTTCTGTTTTTGACAGATTGATTTTTTCGTGTGTTGTTTGCTTATTGTGATGAATCTATGGCTAGTATCGGGGGGTATGAACCATAGAGAAGTTGGAATATAGTAGGTTTAACACCAATATAAATAAATAATGGGTTCATTACAGTACCTTAAGGTGGTGGTTTGCTTTCTTATACTAACGGAGCTCATGAGATTTTTTGTTGAGTTTTGTGTTGTGAAGTTTTTAAGTTTTGGGGTAAGATTTGATGGATTTTGGAACAAGGAGTTGCAAGAGCCTAAGATTGGGGATGCCCAAGGCACCCCAAGGTAAAAATCAAGGACAACCAAAAGCCTAAGATTGGGTATGCCCCGGAAGGCATCTTCCTTTTTCGTCTTCGTCTATCGGTAACTTTACTTGAGGCTATATTTTATCCACCACATGATATGTGTTTTGCTTGGAGCGTCTTGTATGATTTGAGTCTTTGCTTTTTAGTTTACCACAATCATACTTGTTGTACACACCTTTTGGGGAGACACACATGAATCAAAATTTATTAGAATACTCTATGTGCTTCACTTATATCTTTTGAGCTAGATTAATTTTGCTCTAGTGCTTCACTTATACCTTTTCAGAGCATGGTGGTGGTTTTATTTTATAGAAATTATTTATCTCCCATGCTTCACTTAAATTATTTTGAGAGTCTTTTAGAACAACATGGTAATTTGCTTTGGCTACAAAATTAGTCCTAATATGATAGGCATCTAGGATGGGTATAATAAAAACTTTCATATAGAGTGCATTAAATAATATGCGAAGTTTGATACTTGATAGTTGTTTTGAGATATAAAGATGGTAATATTAGAGTCGTGCTAGTTGAGTAATTGTGAAATTGAGAAATACTTGTGTTGAAGTTTGCAAGTCCCGTAGCATGCACGTATGATAAACGTTGTGTGACAAATTTGAAGCATGAGGTGTTCTTTGATTGCTTTCCTTATGAGTGGCGGTCGGGGACGAGCAATGGTCTTTTCCTACCAATCTATCCCCCTAGGAGCATGCGCGTAGTGCTTGGTTTTGATGACTTGCAGATTTTTGCAATAAGTATGTGAGTTCTTTATGACTAATGTTGAGTCCATGGATTATACGCACTCTCACCCTTCCATTATTGTTAGCCTCTTCGGTACCGTGCATTGCCCTTTCTCACCTCGAGAGTTGGTGCAAACTTCGCCGGTGCATCCAAACCCCGTGATATGATACGCTCTATCACACATAAGCCTCCTTATATCTTCCTCAAAACAGCCACCATACCTACCTATTATGTCATTTTCCATAGCCATTCTGAGATATATTGCCATGCAACTTTCCACCGTTCTGTTTATTATGACACGCTTCATCATTGTCATATTGCTTTGCATGATCATGTAGTTGACATCGTATTTGTGGCAAATCCACCTTCATAATTTTTTCATACATGTCACTCTTGATTCATTGCACATCCCGGTACACCGCCGGAGGCATTCACATAGAGTCATATTTTGTTCGAAGTATCGAGTTGTAAGTAAATAAAAGTGTGATGATTTTCATTATTAGAGCAATGTCCCATGTGAGGAAAGGATGATGGAGACTATGATTCCCCCACAAGTCGGGATGAGATTCCGGACGAAAAATAAAAATAATAAATAAATAAATAAAAGAGGTCAAAGAAGCTCAAACAAAAAAATGAGAGAAAAAGAGAGAAGGGGCAATGTTACTATCCCTTTTCCACACTCGTGCTTCAAAGTAGCACCATGATCTTCATGATAGAGAGTCTCTTATTTTGTCACTTTCATATACTAATGGGAATTTTTCATTATATAGCTTGGCTTGTATATTTCAATGATGGGCTTCCTCAAAATGCCCTAGGTCTTCGTGAGCAAGCAAATTGGATGCACACCCACTTAGTTTCTTTTTGTTGAGCTTTCATATATTTATAGCTCTGGTGCATCGCATTTGTTGCATTGCAATCCCTACTCCTTGCATTGACATCAATTGATGGGCATCTCCATAGCCCGTTGATTAGTCGCGTCAATGTGAGACTTTTTTTGTCTTCTCACACAACCTCTATCATCATATTCTATTCCACTCATAGTGCTATGTCCATGGCTCGCGCTCATATATTGCGTGAAAGTTGAAAGAGTTTGAAAAGGCCAAGTATGAAACAATTGCTTGGCTTGTCATCGGGGTTGTGCATGATGGGAGCATTTTGTGTGACGAAAATGAAGCATGGCCAAACTATATGATTTTGTAGGGATAAGCTTTCTTTGTCAATGTTATTTTGATAAGACATAATTGCTTGGTTAGCATGCTTCAAGTAATACTATTTTTATGTCAATATTAAACCTTTGTCTAGAATCTTTTGGATCTAAACATTCATGCCGCAATAAAGAGAATTACATTGAAAATTATGTTAGGTAGTATTCCACATCAAAAATTCTGTTTTTATCATTTACCTACTCGAGGACGAGCAGGAATTAAGCTTGGGGATGCTTGATACGTCTCCAACGTATCTATAATTTTTGATTGTACCATGCTATTATATTATTTGTTTTGGATGTTTAATGGGCTTTAATATACACTTTTATACTATTTTTGGGACTAACCTATTAACCGAAGGCCGAGTGCAAATTGCTCTGTTTTTTTTTCCTATTTCAGTGTTTCACAGAAAAGGAATATCAAACGGAACGAAACCTTCGCGAGGATCTTTTTTGGAACAAACGCAATCTAGGAGACTTGGAGTGGAGGTCAAGGAAGCAACGAGGCGGCCACGAGGTAGGGAGGCGCGCGCCCCACCCTCGTGGGCCCCTTGTAGCTCCACCGACCTACTTCCTTTGCCTATATATACTCTTATACCCTGAAAACATCCAGGGGAGCCACCAAACCACTTTTCCACCGCCGCAACCTTCTATACCCCGTGAGATCCCATCTTGGGGCCTTTTCCGGCGATCTGCCGGAGGAGGTTTCGATCACGGAGGGCTTCTACATCAACACCATAACTTCTTCGATGATGTGTGAGTAGTTTACCACAGACCTTCGAGTCCATAGTTATTAGCTAGATGGCTTGTTCTCTCTCTTTGGTTCTCAATACAAAGTTCTCCTCGACGTTCTTGGAGATCTATTCGATGTAATACTTTTTGCGGTGGGTTTGCCGAGATCCGATGAATTGTGGGTTTATGATCAAGATTATCTATGAATAATATTTGATTCTTCTCTGAATTCTTATATGCATAATTTGATATCTTTCAAGTCTCTTCGAATTATCGGTTTAGTTTGGCCTACTAGATTGATCTTTCTTGCAATGGGAGAAGTGCTTAGCTTTGGGTTCAATCTTGCGGTGTCCTTTCCCAGTGACAGTAGGGGCAGCAAGGCACGTATTGTATTGTTGCCATCGAGGATAAAAAGATGGGGTTTACATCATATGTCCTAGCTTATTTCATACTGGATAAAGCATAGAAACAAATCGTGAAGAGGGTTGATACTACAGATGGTACAACAAAAACCTAGGAAGACATTGGCAATGCAATTATGTTTATTAAGCGATATTACTCATTTCTAAATGAATACAACATTTAGTATCTTAATCATCCATAAATTCCACTACTGCACAGTTGCACACTTTGACGAAGTCTAACATTAAGAACAAACTCTTGGTAAGCTTTATTTTTCATTTTATGTTTTCAACAAACTTTCATTATAGTATATGTAATTGTTGCTTCCTTACATAAATTTCCTTATGACAGAAACTGCCAAAACATGCCATGCCTAACCTGATAGATGGCATAGGTTTCCTCGGGATTATTCTACATCCCACTATAACTTCACACATACCTGCACATGTTCTGTTAATGATCATGACATCATTAATGGCCGGCTAGAAGTACTAAAGCGGAGCAAATTCCAAGTTCGAGACATACTGATATTCATCAAGAACTAGAATACTGAAGGCGTTGTCATGTTTCTCGGTCGAATTTGATATTCAACTTAGTAGTTTTATCTTCTGATCTGTTGACTGTAAGGCTTGTCCTACTCCTATTGTATCGCATTGTTCGTACACATGTCCTGCTGATGCAAGAATGTCATTTTGTACTCTTTTGTACTACTCATGTTCGATCTTATTACCTATCATGCTTCCTGAGTCAGTACTGTCTCACCACTGTCTGCAAAACTATTATAATTTAATGTTCAAACATTTTGAAAGGCAGTACTATGATTTCTTCCACTAATCCAATATTATTTCTTTCATATTTGTTCTCATAATTGAAATATTCTTACAACTCAATATACATATCAAGAACTGCCATATAATTTCACTTCTCTTTCTGCTACGCATAGACCTTCACTGCCTTATAGAGATAACTAGATCATCGATGGCGCGCGTTGCCGCGCCCGTCTTTCAGCAATAGTAAATGTTAGGGGTTGATGCAATAATGTGGAAGTATTTTATCCAAATGTCAAAAGTTAGTACTCTAGTATCCAATTATGTGTATATACTTTTGCATAATTTCATTTTAACCAAACATATTTGAGGCAATCATTTTAATGTTAGGGACTTAGTCGAGTGCCAAGCGCCTCGCCACATTCAGAAGGCGAGAAAATGGATCTTTTGCCCCACTTTACTTCCCCATAAGATCATTTGCCCCCCCCCCTGAGAGGCTACCGGGTGGGGCCCGGGGCCACTGTCATTGAGACAATCACATGGCAAATCATCCAACCCCTTGTAAAGTGGGGCAAATCATCCAATCCCCCTTCAGAAGGCATGTGACATGAAAGCGAAAAAAAGCATATCTTTGACCGATGAGTTTAAAAGTACGTGCGTTAAATGTTGCAGGGACAATCTTCAGTATGATTCTCTATTCTTATATAATATATTTTTTTGCAAGTGATATTCTCATATAACTTTGCATGCTAAGGCAGAAATGTTGCGGGTGATACATTTTAGTCTGATATGGTGTATCAAAATGTGATGGCAAATATTGATATTTATATAGGAAACCAGAGCCATGTACATGGGTAAGTATTGACTGAAGGAATATCATGAATATTTGACACACCAATGTTTTCTCTAAATCTTGCTATAACAGTCTACGAAATATGTGTGTCTCAATACAATACAATTGAGCCTAAATTTCCTTTGGGAGTGTTTGACTGAAATAACGCAGGAAATATTTCAGAGGCAGAAAAACAATTTAATACGCAGCACATCAGCAGGATATAATTCTTGCAACAAACGTTTTACTATTCTTTTGCATAATCCCCTACTTACGTGTCTTGCTAACGATATTTCTGTTGGCATGTGCCTGTAACAGATTTGATCTCTGCGCATGGCAAAAGGCATGAGCACCCCAAGCAAAATGCTGCAAAATATGAATGTAAAAAACATCAATTAATCATGCAAAATAAGCTGATATTCCTAATAAGATCATGGCGCCCTCTCAAAGTTAAAATTAAAATGACTAAATGAAAATGGACAAATGAGACCTGAAACTTCTAAGTTGTCACCCTCTAACAAGTTTAGGAATACAACATAATTCAGTAATAATCAGAGCAATTTCAACGTTGTTCTTTACTCCAATTTCAACACTGCCAATGGCTCAGTGCATTACATAGAAGACTTCAATGGGCTGGATCAGAAAAGTTAGTGAATATCGGTACTTTCACTGCACATCAACCAAAATATTCGGGATTCAGTATCTATTCTTATAGAAAAAACTACATTTCTGAGAGGAAAAACCCTGCTGAAGACTGGCTTGGGCTTTCAGAGTAGTCCATACCAGGAACACCAGCCATCTCGCCTTCAACCTAGCAGAATTGGCTTGATTGCCGGAGGAAAAAACAATATGCCAGCGAGGGCGAAAAATCCCATTCATCGCCTTTTATGACGTATTGTCGCTATAATGCACATGCAAACCACTATACGGCTGGCCCATGTAGCTGTTGTTTCCCTTTTTGTGTGAATTAAAATATTCTCTATTGTGTTAAACTCAAATGTGGCATGCCTCAAAATAAAATCTCTGGTGCAATAAACCATTGAGAGGTAATTTTTTAAGCATCCAAAAATACCTGGAGAAAAATAATGTGGGCATGCAATAACATGTATCATGGAACAAAATTACAAATCTTCGTAAATTCTAGTACAATACTAAAACATGATTTATAGGAGTTAGTATTGCTCCACGTACCTAACAAAGTTAATTATATTTTCTTGTTTAGCTTCCTACCAGTAAAATTATAATCGTATATTGGCAGACTGCTCAAGTGCTCAACTATATGGTAACAAATTGATTGACCATCCAGACATATAGAAACTTCAGTACTCAGTGGTTGGAGAAGTCATAGGTTTCTTATGTACAAATAAAAATGGTATAATGAGGAGAAGCCAAAGATTTCTTATGTTAACAAATAAATATGTACGATCAGCTGTGAACTGATACAAAATTATATCCAGAACAAGTAGGCATTGTTATTTCTTTGCAATATATATCAAATCACACATCATAATATATGTAGGTGCCATATGTTTATAACTCATCTTACAGCAACTATGATAATAGTAATTGTGATCATCAAATGGTAAAATAGGCGGGCACCTAGGAATAGTCAAGACAACATGTGTATTTCCAAAGCCTAGGTTCATAGATTTTGAGAAGAGCTAATCACAAATCCATATAACCTGCACCGGCTCAACATTATTCGAATAATATTCAGATACAATGAACTGAATAGGTGGTATAAAGGAAAAAAGAAAGATGTGTAAGCAAACAACATGGGCGATTATACCTAGGTTTTTCCATCTTAGGAACTGAGCAAATACTCTGAATCATTAGAGGTGTTTAATTTGTGGTTGAACGTATGCATTCACTTAGTTGCCAATTCAGATGTTCAATTAAACAAAGGTCAAGTGCTCTAGACAATTGACTTCATGTACATATGCTGATCTGTAGCAGGTGACATGATCAAACAAGATATTTTATTGGATAACTGCTGCACATATCAAAAAAGAAGTGTCTATCGGCAGTAGTACAAAATGAAAAACAAACATAATGGTTCCGATGAGGAGAACTTACCGATCAATATGAGGAGAAGTGCTACTGGAAGGAAGCACGCCGTCAACGTCAACCGGCATGTATGGTCACGGCACACCCCCAGCAAACAATGGCAACCACCTGTGTTACAGGAAGGGAGATTGATTGAGACGAACTGATCAGGACACAAGGCAAGCTGGCAAGTCACAGTTGCCTCCGCTGTTCGAGGTCAGGGGCGCAGGACGGGCGCCGCCGTGCCCGTCCTGCCTCGGACGCCACAAGAGGGTTTGCTAACGAAAGGACGGAGGAGCGGCGTGGTTTAATGCCAGACGGAGAGTGCTACAACAGTCAACAGAGAGCCCACTGGGCCCGACTTAACATCAGGCGTCTAAAATTGCCATTGGATCAGCTCAAAGAACCAAAGAAACCAACCAGTCCGTAGCTAAAATTCCTACTTGGAGAGAAGCTGTAATCATTTCAAATTGAGAATTAGACAGAGAACATATCAGTATATATATGTAGAGAACAACTGAGAATTGGAACCAGCACATCACCTTGAAACCAAACAGAGGTGGAACCTAAGCATCACCCATCGCTTTTGTACTGGAGATTGGTTTGCAAAAATGAGCAAAGTAGGAAAGGGGCAGCGGCAAGGTTGGGATTTTATAGGCACGCATAAATATATGAAGACACAATTAACCTCTCAATTAATCATTTGGAATGCAGGATTAACCTCTCAATTAATCAATTGACATGAATATGAATGGGCGATGAAACTGACCTGACCGGAGCATCAATTGGCATTAATGGCCAATTAACCTCTCAATCAATCATCGTTTGCGATTGAACTTCATGGCTGTTGGCCGCCACACCCCATCCGGCCGTGCTGCTCGCGTATGTGCCCCATCCGGCTGTGCCGCTAGCGTCCATGCAACCAAATGATGTCCGTGCGGCCGAACGGTCCACAGAGGCGTTGTACGCCTCGTCCGTGCAAACCTAGCGCAGCCGCCGATGCAATCCGAGGCCATGGTCAGGCGGCGAAGTCGGAACAGAGCAGGGCCGCAATTCATTGTTTTAGAGTTCGTCGTGACGTAAGAGGTTTTATATGCTAATACACTACAGAAAATGCACAAGAGATGGTATCTTGATTGTGCCCCATCACACAGTTTTCATCTTATCGTTCAGACAATCAAAGATGGTAAGTATGCAAGTGCAGGTAGAACATTGATTAATGCTGATTGTTAAGTTTTTCTTCATCGCTATGGGGGAAACCTTGACATCATGAATTACAAAAGTAACTGTTGTGAAAATTCAGTCATAACCACATAAGAGATCGCATAACAAAAATTAACCTCGGAGCCTTTGGAAGATTCTTATTGCATGAATCAACTTCTTCCAGTCTCGTCTCTCAAAAGGAAGACCTGAAAAATATCAGCACATGGACATTGATCCCAAGAACAAATGGAAAGGAAGGGGCAAGGAGTAGAAACGGGGCTCACCAGTGGCAACCACGGCCAGATCTGGGCTTTGGCAGGGCAGAGAAGACACCTAAGGCACCCACCAGAGGAAGGAGGTGGACACGGAAATATGGACGCTTCTCGCCGCCGCATCCGCTGAAAAGGAGCTTCTAGGGATGCGTCTTGCACTGCCTTCTCATCTCCACCGACATAGTAGTATCTATCAACACAATTTTTTCAACAGAAGTCATGTGAGCAGAAGGAATGTAGTGAAGGTAGGGTAATTTACCTGGAATTTGTATGAAGGCCCTCGGCCTCCCGGCATCGATATTCATGCGCACCTGGTACGTTGACACTGCGGTCCCAAATAGAATCTTCCCAGTGATGCGACAGATCGGATGAGGAGGAGGCGGACGGGAGGGAGATGTCTATGAGTGAAGCCTCAGACATGGGGAAACCGTCATGGCGGCGAGGAGACCTAGGGCGAACGCGGTCGCAGCGGTCATGAACTTGTGATTCGCGTGAAAGGAGAGAGATGCGGGGGGGACTGAAGCGGCTCTTCCTCATCGCACCGAAGGAAGCATTCAAAAGGCCCATGTTGGCCCAATTCACCACAGAATTGCAGTTTTGTTACCGGAGCAGCTGCCCGAGCCAACTTGCGGAAACTGCAGTGATCAGAGGTTGATCCAATGACCAAAAATGCTCACAAGTCCAGATCAAACGGCTGAAAATGTTGATGGTCTGATAGGGTCCTGGGAGCGCCTGAAAAGTGCTCGGTTATAATGTTTTTAAATATATATCTACAAAAAATCTTGGTCTACAAACTCAACTAGTAAGCTCATACTTAGAAAACCAGTAAATGTACGCCCTCTTAAATTCGTTTTTGCAATTCCTACTTCTCAAACATTGATATATAATGCCGATACGTTCAGTAGTGCAAATCAATTAGAATATACTCATGTAAAAAATAAATTTCAACACTTCTGCTTGATTAAATATGTTAAAAAGTATTAGCATGATGAAAAAACTATCTTCTTCAAATATAAACTTAAAACATAATCCATAAATAAACTTCCATATCGAAAAACTAATTAAAATGTGTAAATATCAGCCTTACAAATTACAATGTCTACTATTAGAAGTTATGATGTTCAAATATATATATATATACATACAGATTTAGTATTATGCACATGTTTTGCTGCAACAAAATAATCTACAATTCACAAACTGGTTAATCCACCAGGGTTGAAATATTTAATCAACATGCTCCTGATTATAATTTTACCGATGCAACATCGACCCTCTACTAAGCTTTCTCTACTCAAGTTTCCAAACAAAAGTAGCATGCAACGCGAAAATGCTTATGTGAGCCCAAGCTCACAGGGTCTCGGAATCAGGACCATTTATATATCTTGTGATGTGTGCTGCAGTCTGTATAGTATCAGGTATATGCTCCTGCCTGCTTTTCAGCGAAATAGGACCTGGCCCACTGCTCAGTTCACTTCGTGAGTTAGCAACGTGACGGATCAGACGGAGGATGACGGATTGGACCGTTCCATCGTAGTACATTATGTTCCAACTGAGCCGTTGTGCTCATTTATGGCCCCACGGTTGGCAGGTCCCAATCTTCTCCAGCACTTCTCCTCGTCCATCCTCTTTATAGTTGGGGATCCAACACAGCCTCTTGCAATTTTCCTGCAATGAACAACAATTTGTTGCCTCAATATGGCGAGGAAGACGTGCATTCAGTGAGGAATCAACACAGGCAACGTACCTGATTCAGACCATAGCACGCCTCTGAGCATTCTTTAGTCCCGGTCAAGGAAGATGCAGTCCCAGACCCTTCTGAATCTGCCATTAGGACTCTCACACCTTTGAATGGTTGTGAGCTACTCCATGTGGTTGGACGCAACCCCCATTTGTACATACTCGCCACCCTCCAACACCTGACAGAACAGTTGACATCTGCATTTAGTTATGCCCCTAGTTTAGCAAGCAAACAGATAGGTACGTCTATGAGAGGCTGTCAGATATACTGCAAAATCAATTTAGCCTGTGGATATTTATTCAGTTGTCATACAGAATTTAAATGCATTTTTGCTCTTCACACCATCCTTATGCACGATGTACGTACACTCTCCTTCAGCGTGTGGTCATACATGATAATCAACAACCACTTCAGCAGCACTTTCAGAAAAATCTTCATAAAATTCAGAACATACACTGCTGACAGAAACAATACACATATTTTGTTACACCAAGTACTTGATTAGGCATAGTTCAAGCATATCACAGGTTCTTTCACAACTAAAAGGAGGACTTGATCATTTAGCATTGCCTAATTCTTAAGCTTCCAGTTTGTTAGTTCAGCCTTAGTTCTGCATTCTTGTGGCAATTGTTCCAGCGGTGGCCTTCAATGCCACAGTTCTTGCATCTCGCCGGCTTACGAGGCTATTTGGGTAC